>NC_067474.1:158921958-159221958 GCF_947179515.1 Apodemus sylvaticus
GAAGGACATTTCTAAAAAGAAGACCTTTATTTTTTACATGTTCAAACTGTGTTTAGCAATCTCTGCAATGGTTGTAGACAGTTTGAGGCTGTGAACACAGTTGTTCATTCTTTGCTGTACATTAAATCAGGCATTCCACATAATGCAATATGTGCATGCTCATGAGCAACTCTTTGTCTTAATGTCTAGAAATGTATGTTTATGCTTTTATTTTGAGAAGGAGATTTGTTTCTTTCCTTGACAACATGTGCTTTTTGATTAGAACTCAAGGATATTGAAACAAAAGAACACTTCTTGTGACTGATACTGACATTTTTGTAAATGTATGGCCCCTAAGTGGCTTAAGTTTCAATCATAGGTAGATAGATAGACAGACAGACAGACAGATAGATAGATAGATAGATAGATAGATAGATAGATAGATAGATAGATAGATAGATAGATAGATTTGAACATGGATATGTGTGTGTGCATGTGTGTGCATGCATGCATGCGTGTGTGTGTGTGTGTGTGTGTGTGTGTGTGTGTGTGTGTGTGTGTGTGTGTGTGTGATTAAGGGAGAGTAGAAGCTCAGAAATTAAACAGGAGATTAGGAGATAAGAAAATGTTTTCAACAGAAGATAACCATATACCGGCTTTCAGTCCAGGGTCATAGGGAACTCTAAAGCTCTCAGGGAGATTGGAATTCTGTAGGTTTTTCAAGCTTTTGATTAAGCTGTGAAATAACTGCAATGATCAAAAGCATACAGGAATTAAGTCAGTGCAAGACATTATCCATACTGTCATGATCTTCTCACGCCCTGGCGTCACATTCCCTCAGAAGTCCATGTACATGATCTGGAAAACGAGTAGTAGGAAAAGGGATATAGAGCTCTGCCTTTGGGTATCTAACCATTCCAAGTGGACAAAGTAAGTCAGGATCACTGTGAACAACTTAACTGTAAATGTCCCTTCACAGGCAGAGGACATATGTGAACATGTGTGTAAAAACCTCCAGCCAAGAGAGTGTGCTGAGCATGAACCTAAGGAATTGTCGTGACCATCGTCTTTCCAGCCTGTGAGACTTTCAGCAGCCATCTTCTTTGTGGAGGAGACAGTTGAACACACTCTTAACTAGAGCTGTGTTAGAGTTCTGCAAATTCTCAAAAGAGGAAGTTAGGGTGTGTACAAAAGATGTGGCAACCTCAAAATTCTCAAGGCAAAACACACAGAGTACAGGTCACTGGCTGGAGAGCAGGCAGAGGCCAGCCCAAATGTAAGACTGTTACTGCCACCCTTAGTGGCTTTTGGAGGTAGCATGATCAATGAACTAGAAAATTATCAAAAGGGAAGGTTAGAAATGTAAACTATTCAAAAGTTTAAACCACTGGGCAGGGATGTTGGTGTCTGTTTTAAGCTGTTGTGCTAGGTCTAGACTTATAAAGTGAGTAAAAGATACTCTCTAGGTTCAGGTTTCATTTGTTTTATTATGTCAGAAAGATGTGTCAATGATGACAACCTAAAGTGGTATCAACCCAAACCTTATAGGTGGGGTTAATTTTCCTAGAGCAGAGACAAGAGACTGGGAATGGCTACAGAGAGGAGGTGTGTGTGTGTGTGTGTGTGTGTGTGTGTGTGTGTGTGTGTGTGTATGTATACATGTGTGAAGGTAACATACATTGATCTATGTGTATTATTCTGAGATGCAAATGTATGTATATGACAAAATTTTTAAATCAACCTAAGCTCTCAATATTACCTTCAAATTCTGACTGAAATCAGCACGAAAGTATTCAAAGATGGGGAAAGGAAGATTTGGAAGTAACTTCTCGTGTGTGGAAAACTGTTATTGAAATTTACGTCTTCCATTCACACATAGTTCTTCAATTTCGACAAGTTTCACATGCGCAACTTCATTTGTAAGAATATATATATATAGTCATAAAACATCACGTCTTATATATAGAAAGAGCTTTAAATCTATTTACTTCATTGAAGACAAGAGACCAAACTGTTTTCTTGGCCACCTTTTGCAAAATACTACTAGAATTCAAGAAAGAAGAATCAAAACAATCATGACATTTAGAAGGAGAACTGAGAAAACGCATCCACTGTACCTTGGGAACTGACATCATACTTTTCAGCCGAGAGCAATTTAATCTCAATGGTGACTTTCTGTAACATCTCAATCACGTGGACCTGCTGTGTGAAGTCCTGAGCAAGGCTGTGCCACAGCCCCAGAGGTACCCCTCCAGGATCACAGGGAACCTCTGCTGATAGTGTCTAGACTGGGCTATCTCACTTCGCAGGAACCAGAACAAGAAGTGACCGATTCTTTTGTTCTGAGATGGGTACAAGAAGGTTGAAATCATGGTGACTAGTGCTGTAGGTTGACTGGGAAATTCCTGGTGGTCTAAACGGTTACACTGTTATCAAACTGGAAATACTTACTCTCAAGCCACGTTTCAGAAGGAATCTGGCCAGTGCACTGTCATGGTAGGGTTCAAATTTCACAGCCTAAAGGAAGAGCACATTGGTGTTTGAAGGTGGTCAGTCAGGAGAAAGGAAATGGGGAAACCCAGGGTTCTGCATCAGTGGGTCTTTCCAGCTAAGGTGGTGAGAATCTCCCCAGCCACTCAAATCCAGTTCCCTGTTTAAGCAGACACTAAGAGCAGGAGGAGGCACTCGCACAGTATTCTAGAATAAGTGAGGACCAAGCTGGGGCTGGAGGCCGGAACTTGTGACGCACAGTGCTGTGATCTGGGTCTTGGCAGAACTGAAGTTGTGAAGAATGCTTTGCTCCGGGTTAGAATGACTTGAGTTATTGGGAGTGGAGAGGGGAGAGGTAGACATGGCTATAATAATTCTTTATAATGTAAGGTAAGGGTGGCTGTTACAAAGCAAATGGGCCGTGGAAATACAACACTCATTTGAAGAACAATTGATACAAAGATGGGTCAAGTGTGAAGATCCTGAAGCCCTGTAGCCTCCCTTTAGAGCTGCTTCTGTCTTCCCGCTGCAGGTAAACAGCAGGCCCCACCCTGCCGCACCGTGGGTCAGAGCATTGAGTCAGAATGTCCCTGGTTTTCTATGCTTCTCCAGACTGAATTTGATCTTCATTGTTAGTGTTTGATCATTTTCCCAGTGTTGGTTCTGGGTTGGATGTTGACTTAAGGGACAGGGCAGCTCTATTTTTGAAGAAAGATAGGCAATAAAGTGGGAAAAATAAACTAAATCTTGGTGGGTCCCTGCATATTTTTCATATTTTATTTTTTAATAAGTTTGAAGTAGCTAATAGTTTTAAAAGCGACGAACATTATTTAATTATCAATGCATATATTAAGCTAAAAGGTAGGTAGCGTATATAAGTCTAATATGAACTATCTTAGAACAGTTCCTTCAAAAATAGGAATAGTCTTCTTTTCCACCAAAGAACAGAAGACATTTCCACTGTAGCTCATATTACGAAGCCTGAAGTCTTCTTGTTATGTTCATAGTTCTTCTCACTCTGGGTTTCCAGTTTGACCTGATCAATACTGACCTTAGTGTTTCAAAGTTAGCCCTCCTTTCAAAAGTGCTTCTTTTGGGTGTGGCCAAGCAGGTGCCCTAGAACTGCATCTCAGTTGAGTTCTGAGAATGTGGTTACTCAATCAACAGAACCCACTTTAAACGTGTTTTAGGTTTCTAAGCTGAGAGCTGGTCTTCCTTCGTGTTTCACTTCTACAACAATGATGCAGATCGCAACCGAGAGACCATGTTAACCATCAGTGAGTCATTTAGTTAGAGCTGGAAATGTTTCAAATCGCTGCACAAACGAATATCACTCTTCAAATATAAGCCAACACATCCAAAATCAGTAAGGCCGGTTGACCTCTCTCACCTAAAATATTGCCAAGAAAAATGTTACTTATCTTTGAATTCTGCAAAGTTTACTTTGGAAAAATGACAATGAAAAAATAGTTAGAGCAAGCATTGCCTGCTCTGAACATTCTCTGGATGCATTAACCATAATTAAGTGTCACCTGGTCTCCTATTTGCTATTAGTACTTTATGGTTTTTCCCAGAAGCCCTTGCTATAATTTCATAAATTGTTATTAAACACATGGTGTGTATTTGTGTGTATTGCAAAAAAAAGAAAATATTTTCAACAGAAAGTAACCATATAATTTAAATAAAATAAATAAAATTTCAGTAACAAGCATCTATACTATATAGATATCATAGATAGACATAGATAATATAGATATAAATATTACATATAGTTACAAAGTGTGTGCCATTATAAATAGTTTGTACCATATATCTTATATAGTGTATGATTTTAGGTAAATGCAAAATAATATGCTTTTCCTTGAGGCTTTATCAAACCTTGGTGCCATCTTTCCTTCTCTTTCTGAATTGGCCTCCCTAGTTGGAGTCTCTTCCATATTATCCTTTTTACAACTTCATATTACCAGAATCCTCCTATTCTGTTCCCACCCCAACCATCATGGTCTCTTTACTCTTTCTTGGTTTCTGTAGTTATTCTCTATTACTAGTTACTCACATTTGACAATTTGACACTAGGAACTGTGGATGATAGAGAACTCATAGCATTTGTCTTTCTGGATCTGGGACATCTCAGTCAATGTAACCTATTCTAGACTTATCCATTTACCTGAAAATTACATGAAGAAATCAACAGATCATAGGAACCACAGAATCAGTGGATAATCTGCATCACAGCTCCTGCATCTATGGCTCAGAAAACTTATCTAGAGGTTACTGGATAATGGTGGTGGTTGAAATATGTAGATCCCCCAGATATTCACCAGATTGTATGTTTGCCCATAGAGAGTGGCATTATTATGATGATTATTATGATGTGTGGCCTTATTAGAGCAGGTTTTACCTTGTTAGAAGAAGTGTGTCACTGTGGTGGTGGGGCCTTGTGGTCATATATGCTCAAAGTATGCCAGGGTGACACAGTCCCCATCTGCTACCTGTGGATCAAGATGTAGAACTTGATCTCATTTTCTTCAGCACCATTTCTTCCTGGATGCTGCCATGCTTCCCATCATAATGATAATGGATTAAACCTCTGAATCTGTAAGCCAGCCCCAATAATGTATTTTTCTTTATAAGAGTTTCCTTGGTCATGGTTTCTCTTCACAGTAATGAAACCCTAGGACAACGACTTTGAAATTTAGACCTGAGAAAACCATTGAGTGCTCAGAGCTTAATCTCAAGAATAGGTGAAGAAAGAGGAATTTATTCACTGATACGAGGAGTATAAACTGCTGCAGGTTTTATGGAAATCAAAGTAAAGGTTTATTAATAAGCTGAAAACAGAACTTCCAAATTATCCAGCTATATATCATTGCTGGGCATTTACCCAAAAGACTCCACATTCCTCTACATAGATACCCACACATTCAAGGTAATAGCTACTATATTCATAGTAGCACAGAAATGGCATAATGAAAGTGTGGTACACGTACATAATACAATTTTATTCAGCCATAAAGATAAATGGAATAACATAACTTTCAGGAAAATGAATAGACCTTGGAAGTGTTATATTGAGAGGAGTAACTCATATTCCAATATAAAACTAAAATACTACATATTCTCTCTCATATGTGATTCCCATCTTCTAATGAACGTGTAAGGCCAGAAAGAAAGTAGGAGTAAAGGAAAGAGGAAAGTATTTTCAGCAGAAGATAATCATATAATTAAATCTCCAATAACTGGCATCTATTCTGTATCAAAAATCCAAAAAATCAGGAAATCTTAAGTTCTTCATAAAGAATTTAATTCTATTAAACCCTGTTAGGGTTTTGTCTACATTTATAACAATATGTAGTTATTCTTCTGATGTTACTAAAACTGTGTTGTGTTTCTGCACAATTTTATGCATTTCACCATTTCCTTTGAGTTTTGTTTCTATATTGATGTTGCTGTCTTTCTTCTTTAATTAAATTTCATTATGTAAATTTAAACCCTCTAATAAAGAAAGTATATCAGAATTACAGGCATTTTTTTTCTTATTTTGATGTTTATTTTACCTAACTAATACTAGCAAATAATACTGTTAGATGTACTATGGAACATTTGCCATTGGAGGGCAACAATATACTTTATATCCTTCAATATAAAACCAGCAATTCTCTTCTACCTCATTCTCCTCCCTTAGACCACGTACTGTTTAAGTGTCTCCTTCTACAATGAAAGAAAACTCATCAAAAAGAGCCAAGTACAAGCCATTCTTCATTTATTTCACGCAAGCATTACAGTCACCATCATACACCCTTAATGTAACTGATGACTGCATTTAAAATATTCATGGAGCAGGGGAAAGAGAAAAGTGGCTTATCAAACAAACTGATGCATCCATGAAAGCCATCCTCTGCATGGTACCAGCCCACAGGAACCCCCTGGTCTTCCAAGCGCTTCTTGTAGAGCAAGACATCATCCCGGAGAGGATCATACTCACAGCTCACCAGAAATGTGTCTGGAAGTTGAGCAATGATCTTATCATCTGCTAGGAGAGGTGAAACATTTGCATCCAAAATATGCTTAGTTTCCAGATAGGCAGCCTCATTGAAAGGTCCCAGAAACTCAGAATGGAAGTTTTTGCCCTTAAACCTTTGGGGAATGTTGCCAGAGCTGATCCACTTGCTATACTTTTTCCAGATGTCCAGGGGCACACAGGCTCCTGTCAGCATGGCATTTTTCCAAGCAAGGTCAATGCTTAGGTATCTACAAAGAAATGTAATAATTACGTCTCTGGTAATCATTGGGACATTTTGATTCTGCTGGTGTGATGGTAGCTGGAAATTAGTGCCCTGCAAAATTGGGGTAATCAGGACTTGAGCCCTGATCTGGGGAAGTGTGCCTTGACTGATCAAAGCCTGAGTGACAGTGGCCACAGTACAACCTCCAACACTCTCTCCAGAGATCACCACCCGGGAGGGGTCTACCCCATAGGTTTCAAGGTTCTTCAGGAAGTGAATCGAAGCATTCAGGCAATCCAGGTGGATAACAGGATAATGGAAGTTAGGAAGCTTGCGGTACCTATTGAGAAAAGAGTGAATAGGGCATACTTATGTCACACAGTTCCCTGGAGTCCATTGCAAACAGCATTATCTACTATCACATGAGACAAAAAAAAAATGTTGTGCCATATGACCCTAATAAAAAAATGTCTATCCTCATTTCCCTTACATGAACCTGAGGAAACCTATCTTGAGTAAAGATGGTCAGGAATTTCCATTCCATCCCACACCTTGATTAATGGATGAGCACACGGGAACAGGTGCATTCAAAACTGTTGCCTTAGGATGCATAAAAGCCAGTAAAGATCCAGACAAGGCCATTGAAACTTTGCTGGCCACATCTCTCTCTCTCTGGACTAACCACTCCCTGATGTATTGAGCATGTGTTGAGCGTGGATAAAAATCACTGCCAACCACTCTCAGGGTATTTTCTTTCCTACTTTCATGAGGAAGCTCTTTTAGTTGAGCTGGTTACAGCAAGGTAGAAATACTGGCAACAGTGACATCAAACCAATGGCAGCAGAACAATAGCAGAAGAAGAAGATCCCTGCAAACAGTGGAGTTAGAACCATGAAAACCAAAGATGACTGATGGGCAAAGGAGCAGACAGAAGCCTCTATAGGAACAGTGGAAGGTTTTCAGAAACTGCCAGAAGCACTGACAGACAGTAGTGGAGATGAGAGCATGATGGCAGAGGAAAACTGAATGCCTTCCAAAGTCACACCACAGAAACCTCCATCTTCAACTCAACCTTCAATCTGCTCTGCCCACCCCACAACATTACGCAATCTTAATACCACTCCTCCACTCAGAGCAAGGCCAGGCCAAAGGGCTGTATCTGTCATCTCTGTTCTTCCTTAAGTGTTCCATAGGTTTATATGTATTTCTAGAATGTAGCCATTCTGTTTTCATTAACTTCACAAGTAAATTTCACCCTTGGTTTTGGCTAAGGCTTACCCATGACTTTATACTATCAAGCTTCCTTGTGTGTCCTTTGGGTTTATTTAGTCCATGGCTAAGTAACTCCACATAGGCACACCGTGCTCTCTAAATTCACATTCTCTCTACTACACTATTTCATGTACTACACAACAATGGAGATCTATGAAGGCTTCTGCTTTTTTGCAGGGTGTGAGTGCAAGAGCAACTTTCTCTGCTCTCCAGTCAAGAAAAATCCCCCAACACACCTTCTCTTCTGTTAATAAGTTAACAACTACATCAAGTCACTCACCCCACCAACAGGACCACTGAGTCTGTCTCATGGGCGAGGACACTGCCCAGGCCATGGTAAACATCTGTAAGAGAAGGCCCACTGTTAATAGTTGTGATAAGAACCAAACACATTCCACCACAAAGACAGGGATAAAATCCACCTTGAGAGACCCAGAGATGACACTTTCTCTCTGAACTTTAAAGAAATTCAGTGGCTACAGCATATTAAAAGCAGGAAGGGACACAGGTAACAATATTAGGAATGACATCCAGAGGTATAGGAAAAGCTAGTGACAAGATCTTAAGTGTGTTTGTAAGGATCCTTCTGGTGGGAAGATAACACTAAAGCAAAAACTGAGAAATGGAGCCAGTGCACTATATTTTGGGTTTAACAAAGGAGATAAAGCGATTGTGATTTCCCTGCCATGAGCCACACAAGCTGAGGAAAGTGCATAAATTTGAGAGTGTTAGCAAAAGACAGAGATGTCTGCTATTATAATTGTTTGGGGAAGGAAGGAATCACATCTAGTGCCAAGACAGCTCTAAGGACATATAGAAAAATACAATTGAACAGGCGAGGAAAATAAATAAAACCATGCAAGACCTGAAAGTGGAAATAGAAGCAATAAAGAAAACTTAAACTAAGGAAATCTTGGAGATGGAAAACCTAGGGAAAAGAACAGGAACATCAGATAAAAGCATCACAAACAGAATACATAAGAATCCTTCTCCAACATTAACCACATAGTCACAAAGCAAGCCTCAAGAGATACAAGAAAGTTTCTTGCATCTCTCCAGATTTGTATCTTTCTTGTAACTTTCTAGAATTCAATGAAAATGAAGGCACAACATAGCCAAATTTATGGGACACAATGAAAGCAGTGCTAGGAGGAAAGTTCATAGCACTAAGAGCCTCCATAAATATATTACAAAATTCTCATATCAGCAATTTAAAAGTACACCTGAAAGCTTTAGAAAAAAGAAGCAAGCACACCAAACATGAGTATAAGTCAGGAAATAATCAAAATCAAGGCTTAAATCAGTCAAAAAATCAGTACAAAGAATCAGTGAAACCAAGAGGTGGTTCTTTGAGAAAATCAACAAGATAGACAAACCCTTAGCCAAAATAACCACGAGACAGAGAGACAGTGTCCAAATAAACCAAAAAAGCAGTAATGAAAATGGATATATAACAACTGACACTGAGGAAATTCAAAGAATCATTAGGTCTTACTTCAAAAACCTGTACTCCACAAAATTGTAAAATCTTAACAAAATGGATTTTCTAGACAGATATCACTTATTTTAGTGCAGAATTCAACAAGACTTTCACAAAAGAACTGATTCCAATACTGTTCAAACTATTCCATTAGACAGAAACACAAGGTATACCACCAAACTAATTCTATGAGACCACAGTAACCCTGATACCAAAACACAAAAATGTAATAAAGAAAGAGAACTTCAGACCAATTTCTCTTATGAACATTGATGTAAAGATACTCAAAAAATAGATGCTCTCTAAAACTGAATCCAGGAACACATCAAAGACATCATCCATCAAGATAAAGTAGGTTTTATCTGAGGGATGCAGGGATGGTTAAATATATGACAATCCATCAGCATACTCCACCATATAAACAAACTCAAAAAAAAAAAAAAAGAATCCCATGAGTATCTCATTGTTTAATAAACAATGGAGGAAGTGTTTAATAAAAATCCAACACTACTTCATGCTAATGATATTAGAGAAACAAGGGACATAAGGAATTACCTAAGCATGACCTAAGCAATATACAGCAAGCCAGTAGCCAATATCAAGCTAAATGGCGAGGAATTTAAAGCATTTCCACTAAAATCAGGACTGCTCACTCTCTCCCTATCTATTCAATACAGTACTTGAAGTTCTAGCTAGAGCAACAAGACAACTAAAGGAGATCAAGTGGATACAAATTGGGAAGGAAGATGTCAAAATATCACTATTTGTGGATGATATGATAGTATACATAAGCAGCCCCAAAAATTCTACAAGAAAACTCCTACAGCTGATAAACACTTCAGCAAAGTGGCTGGATACAAAATTAACTCAAAATATCAATAGTTCTCCTTTATATAAATTATAAACAGGCAAGGAAATTAGGGAACCAATGCCCTTTACAATAGCCATGAATAATATAAAATATCTTGGTGTAACTCTAACCAAAGCAAATGAAAGATCTGTATGACAAGAACATCAAGTCCCTGAAGAAAGAAGTTGAAGAAGACATCAGAATATGGAACGATCTCCCATGCTCTTGGATCAGCAGGATTAATATAATGAAAATAGCCATCTTGCCAAAAGCAATCTACAAATTCAATGTAATCCCCATCAAAATTCCAATACAATTTTTATAGACCTTGAAAGAGCAAGTCTCTCAACTTTATATGGAAAAACAAAAAAGTTGGTGTTTTGATTATTATGTGATGGGAAGAATTTCTTTCCTGGTCCAATCTATTAGGAGTTCTGTAGGCTTCTTGTATGTTTATGGGCATCTCTGTTTTTAAGTTAGAGTAGTTTTCTTCAATAATTTTGTTGAAGATATTTACTGGCCCTTTAAATTGGGAATCTTCACTCTCTTCTAAACCTTTGGTTTGATGTTCTCTTTGCATCTTGGATTTCCTGAATGTTTTGGGCTAGGATATTTTTTTTTTGCATTTTCTTTGACTGTTGTGTCAATGTGTTCTATGATATTTTCTGTACCTGAGACTCTATCTTCTATCTCTTGTACTCTGCTGTTGATGCTTTTGTCTGTGAATCCTGATCTCTTTCCTAGGTTTTCTATCTCCAGATTTGTCTCCCTTTGTTTTTTTCTTTATTGTTTCTATTTCCACTTTTATATCCTAGATGGTTTTGTTCAATTACTTTACCTGTTTGATTGTGTTTTCCTGTGACTCTTTAAGAGAGTCATATTTATGTCCTTCTTAAAGTCCCCTATCATCATCATGAGATGTGATTTAAATCAGTGTCTTACTTTTCTGATATATTGGGGTATCCAGGGCTCACTGTGGTGGGAGAGTTAGGCTCTGATGATACCAGGTAGCCTTGGTTTCTGTTGCTCATGTTCTTGCCTTTGCCCCTTGCCATCTGGTTATCTCTGGTGTTAGCTGGTCTTGCTGTCTCTGACTATTGTTTGTTCCTACTGCACTCCTGTGTGTCAGCACTCCTTGGGGACCTGTTCTCTCTCGGCAGAATTTGGGTATGGAGCACTATGGCACAGGATCAACTCCAGGGCGCAGATAGAAACTAGAAGGATCCTGTCCCAGGCTACTCTTCAGTCCTTGTGTCCTTAAGGCTCTGGACTGACCCCTCTTGAAGCAGGAATTTGAGCAGAAGTGATGTCTTACCTGTGCTCACAGGTGTGTCAGCACTCCTGGGAGATCAGCTCTCTCCCGGTTGTATTTGGGTATGGAGAGCTGTGGCACAGGGTCAGCTACAGGGCACAGATGGAAATCAGAAGTATCCTGTCCCAGGCTGCTCCTTGGTTCCTGTGTCCTGGGGGCTCTAGCGGGTCCCTCAGAGCAGAAGTTTTGGTCTTACCAATTCTCACAGATGTGTCTACACTTCTGGGATACCAGCTCTCTCCTGGCAGTATTTGGGAATCTACACTGTATTTTTGATTCTAACTTTATTACATCTTTATAGCAACTGAGGCCAACTCTAAGAAACATTTTTCCTAAAATAATTTTAATCAAGTCATGAATTCTACAGCATCATTCTCTACTTGTCTCTATAACACTACAAGATAGTACATCTTCATTGTTCTGTAGATCTAGATCTGCTCAAGTGTGAGCTAATACCTAATGATTGTTGTATTTATTTAATAATTGCACGAAAAGCATATTAGCAGCAGAAATCTTTCCTAAAATGGATTTCTCCTAGGCCTTGCCTACAGAAACATATACATCATAGATTTTAATCTAAGGCGGATCCATCTCAGGAAGATTGCCTACTAGTATTAAGCTTCTATGTGTTTACTCCTGACTCTGAGAAGAGAAAGGGAAAGGGGGATGTTCGTATGAGGGGTGCCTGGGAGGAGGGCAGTGAGCATGATGTAAAGTGAATAAGCAAAACAAAAAAATCAAATTAAAATTTAAAAAAAGAAGAAGAAGGAACTCCAACTTTTGCTGCATCAACTTTATCATGACCAGTCCTCATGGGAATATGGGCAAGTTCTTACCTTTGCTGAGGGCCATCCTCTCTACCACACATGGAAAAGCTCCTTACCCAGATTTCCAAATATTGCACCTCCTCCATGATAGAATATGATGCCTCGCCGGAGTTTGGAAGACACTTCTTTGGGCTTGAACAGCCTCACAGGAACTGTCCCAAAATGCATGTCAGTCACTAACACATTGGGATCTTTCTTTATGAAAATTAGCTTTTGAGAAAACTGTAAAATTGTAGGTATGGAACAAATTCTCATTTTCTCTAGTATAGTCCCCTGTAGAAAGTGGAAAAAGAGAGAGAGAAAGTTGAGGGATATGAGAGTGCAAGGTGGGTGTGCTGATGCTGAAAGCACTTAGTATCACTCAGCTGTGTTCACCATTTCTCACCTGCTTCATGCATGTGCAAAGGGGTCATAAGGACATCAATGACTGTGGATTATTTTCCAATAGGAGAGAGTGTTCAAACTTTTTTCTCTAAAGGTCTTGATTGAATAATACATTGCTGTGATTGAAATGTTGGCCTCCTTCAATTCTCACATTCAAATTCCATTGCTAGTGCCAATGTTAGGAGGTAGGAAATGTTAGTGGAAATGATGTGGAATCTTCATGTGTTAAGTTCTTATGGGGTGATTGTGATAAATATTTTCATAATATGCTCCTGAGGAATGAAGTCAGCTAGATTTTCTGACTTATGAACATAGTCGTGCTTGCTTTTTTTTTTTTTAACTAACATATAGCTTAAAATGGTCCAATGCTAGTATCATTGATCAAGGCCTTCCCAAAATCCAATAATGGATACAGCCATTGTCCTTGGCTTATGCTAAATCAACCAATTTGAGGTAGTTCCATAAAGCCCAAAGAGGTGAGAAAATGAACAGAGACTCCATGGAGGTGACTCAAAATGAGAGAACCAGATAATTAAGACACGTGATTAAAAAAATCATACTATTAGACCTTATCCTGCAAAATTTTTAGCATTTTAGTGTTCTCTTAGTTCCTGTATCTCATGGTCAATTTCCATTTACCTGGAACCATTAACAGTACACCCTGAGAATCATAACCTACAAGAACCTTCATAGATCTGCTATTTGTCATGGCATGGTGACCCAGGACCATATTTAATTAATTTAATTTAATTTAATTAACTCATCCTCTAGAGAAAAAACAAAACAAAACACCACTTCATGAAATGGATGTCAGATTGATAATCTCTTAGCGTTCTACAAATTTAGAAAAGCGACTAAATGGCATGCAGGTGCACCTAAAGACATGAGGATGGAGGATGGGAGATCAATCCACACAATGTACAAGGACCAGGCACTATTATAAAATACTTGGAATTTGCTAGGGTCCAGTAAGAGAAGTATGATGTTTGACAAAGTAATTGAGAAAATTCTACAACACCCAGTGTCTACACATGTAAAAGAGTTGCAGCTATTCTTGGACTCCTGGGATACTTGCAGGTTGTCACACCCCATCTTTCTGTGTTTCCCACCCACTGTACAACTAACTTGATAAAGAGAGGAAAATATGGAACTGGGACAGATGGGCACAAAATACTTTTAATAATGATTAGAACATCTTTTTTGAAATCTTAAATAATCATAGGACAGGCTAAACAGCTGTGTACACCTTTGCCCCAGGGTGGAGAACAGATGTGGATGAGCATATAAATAAGTCACGACTAGAAAATACATTGTAGGGAGCCTATAGGTTTCAAGGAGTAATGAAAATATGCCCATGTGGACACTACCAAAGGATTCTTGCAAGCACTTCCATCTAAACCTGTATGTGTCAAAGCTTTCTTGAAACATATCACACAATTCGGTTTTAAGTGTGAATAACCACAGAGCATCAACTGTGACAAGAGTGGTCATTTTACAACCCACTGTGCCAAACTGGGGTGGACACAAGCAGGTTCAATGACACAACCCCCTACCCAACAGTTTGGTTGGGTCTATATGAATTCTTTTTCATTATTTACACCTGCATTCCAGAAGTAAGAATCAGATCTCATTACAGATAGTTGTGAGTCACCATGTGGTTTCTGGGAATTGAACTCAGAACCTCTGTAAGAACAGCCAATAATCTTAACTGCTGAGCCATCTCTCCAGCCCATGAATTTTTAATAGATTATTAAAACAACACTTCACGAGCTTAAGTACAAGAGGCAACCTGCAGGGGTGAAAAGGGCATTGCCAGAGCTTACAAATTTGCTAAACTAAAAACCCCAGATTCCAGTGATGGGTTGCCTCCCTACAAATTGTTGACCAGGGAGGCACCTGAGGCCCATAAAGCATAAAAGCTCTAACCACTGTTGTTGGATACATGGCAGGCCTAGATAGTAAAACTATTGCTAAAAAGACCACATGGTCTGATTATAGTATATAGAGAAATAAAGCTGGGATGGAGGTGGAAGTTCTCTCCTTACTGGCTATCTTTCATAGTGTCAGAAGGTGTTATGTGTATTTCTAGGGGGAGAACTGTATTCAAAAGCCCTCTTCAGATATGGTCCCTGCATGCTAGAGTACCAAATATTTCCCCACCATGTGGTGTGGGTGAAGTAAGACCTTCCTGCTGCCATGACACATGGGCAAGTTATAGACACCTAGAGGCCTTCTATCTGTCACACTATGTAGCATGAGCAGAGTAAGTCACCCAGAAACCCACTAACCACATGGCCAGTATGAAGCAGTAGTCACCACAGTGTGCAAGAATGTGGTGTACAAATAAGAAAGAGAAGCAGAATAGTTTGAGCAATATGAAGAGAGATAAAACTGGATATATGAGGGTAGAGAGGAATATTGTGAATAGCAATCCCTGCCACATGAAGCCATTGTGAAGTCCCAGCTCATGCTGTTGCTGATGGCTATCTCTGAGTCCATGACCATGGAGAGTCGAGGTAGATGCCCATGGCTCATATTACCACTATAGACCATGGTGACATCCATAATTTGGGCATCTGCCTGGGACCACATAGAAATCCAAGGGTTATGCAGAACTGGCCCTACCCCTCACTGGCTACAGCACTCTGGAGAGTGGCCCCACCCCTCACCCGTAGCAGCACTTGGAAGACTAGTCCATGCACCTCACTCAGGCAGTATAGTAGAGCTTGGTGGAGCTTTGAGTTAGCAGGACCAGCATTTTCACATACTCCAACAGTTCACAGATGATGTGCATTTTGGAATGGGCCAACTCAAAGTCCTGAATGTGGGACTGGGTGGTAGCCGAGCTGGTCAGTATGCTGGCTCTCCCTTATCTGCACCACTAGGGTGAGCTCTCCAGCATTGTTCCAGCTAGGCTATTCAATCCAGACATTGGCTGGAGGAAGTGTCAGCTTTCCTGTTCTTGTGTCCTTGGGACCAGGTCACCCACACTCATGCTTTGGTGACTAGAGCATAGGTCAGCTAGCTGCAGGGCATGAGTGTAAAAGAGCTGACCCTGCCACTAGTCTGCTGTGAGGTGTTGCTGATGCAGAGATGATGACTCCCCTCTCCCCACCACTCAGGAAAGTGAGACCTACACCTCACCTGTGCAACATAGTAGAGCTGGCCCTCGTGACAGATGCACAGGTGAGCTGGCTCAGAGGGCTAGTGCCAAGGAGAGCTGGCCTTACCACTCATCTCCCATGAAGGGATATAGGCTCTCGGGGGTGATGTTCTCCCCTGATTCACTGCTCAACCCTTTTCATAGTTAGGAGAGCGGGGACCCAAGTTCATCGAAGTGGGAGAGCTATCCCTACTCTTAACTGGATATAGCATGCAGGGAAGCAGACCATACACGTCACCTGGACAACACAGTGGAGCTGGCCTTGGTTGTGAAGGCGCAGGAAAGCCAGCACCAAGCGTGTGAGAGTGGGAGAGATAGACCTGCACCTCACCAGCTGCAGCATTTGAGAGAGCAGGCCCTGTGCCTTGACCAGGCAGCATAGAGGGGCTGACTCTGAAAGCATGAGTGTGGGTGACCTGGTCCCAAGGACACAAGAACAGGAGAGCTGACACTTCCTCCAGCCAATGTCTGGAGTGAATAGCCTAGCTGGAACAATGCTGGAGAACTCGCCCTAGTGGTGCAGATAAGGGAGAGCCAGCATACTGACCAGCTCGGCTACCACCCAGTCCCACATTCAGGACTTTGAGTTGGCCCATTCTAAAATGTACATCATCTGTGAACTGTTGGAGTGTGTGAAAAGGCTGGTCCTGCTGACCCAAAGCTTCAGGATCTCCATGACATAGTGCAACATCAGGATAACCGGGAGGTATTCCAATGAGGATCCAATTTTTATGTGCGAAGCCAAAGATGTCAAACCAGACCAATAACTTGTTGCGATGAACATTGGCAAGTGAAGAAATGTGGACAGATGTGTATAGTGTGGGACTCACTGTGACACACTACAGCTTCTGTGATGAAAAACAAAAGGGGGAGGGGATCAAGGAAATTGTTCTTAATGATACTATGATACACTTACAGATCAGAGCCTAGCACAATTGTCGCCAGAAAGGCTTCATCCAGCAACTGATGCGAACAGACAGGGACCCACGGCCAAAGATTAGTCAGAGTTCAGGGAATCCTGAGGAATAGAGGAAGGAGGAATTATAGGAGCCATAAGAATCAAGGATACCACAAGAAAACCCACAGAATTAACTAACAAGGCCTCATAGAGTTATTAGAGACTGATTTGATAATAAGGGAGCTTGTATGATTATATATATATAATCAGTTGTGTAGTTTGGTGCTTTTATGGAAGTCCTAAAATGGTAACAGGGGCTGTCTCTGAGTCTTTTCACTGATTTTGGGACGTTTCCTCCTATTAGGTTGGCTTGTCCAGCTTTACTATGAAGGCATGTGTCTAGTCTTATTACAACATAATGTGCTCTGTTTCGATGACATCCCTCAGAGGCCTACCTTTTTCTAAAGGGTATATCTTCTGGGAACACACGTAGCAAGCCAGCATCAGCAGGTGCTTAGCTTAGGAACTATTTCTATATTGAAGCATTGAAGTTGGAAAGTTCTACATATTTCAGTTTCTTGGGAGACCTGAGATCCTCATTTGTAGTGCCCAAAGCTCAAATTGGACTGTAACCCTCAATTGTTCCTCTAAAGTTCATTGTTCATGGTAAAAAAAAAAAAAAAAAAAAAAAAAAAAAAAAAAAAAAAAAAAAGTCTTCACAGTAGAGAAACATAAGTTTCTACCACTTATCAAAACCTATGAAGTCTTATCAAGTGCCATCTTATGCTTTCACCATCATGGTGATTCAGATGCCATTGCTTCATATCTGTTGAGAACTCTGAGGCAAAGAGATGTTAACCAAGGGCTACTGAGTCCGTGAGAAACAACAGCAACACTGCCCAGACAACTTGGCTTAGCATTTGTCACAATTTCTCTGCAGTCAGATGTCTTCTGAGGTAATCCCTGTGAACTTTCTGGCTTACAACTGGGACACAGAACTCAATCCTATAGGCCTCTTCTCATATAGACCAAACTGTATTTTCCACATTTGTTGTACCTCTCAGCATGTGTTGTTCCTTGTCCCAAACCCTGAATGACCCCAATTCAGGTGGCTATCTCAGAGCACAACTGTTCAGTGCAACTACACTAGAGGGCTGGATAAATCCATTACGTGGATATCATCAAAGACAGACTGATCTGCATTTGAGACAAAGCTGAGTACATTATCTCTATCCTCACAGTCTCATGTGGATGAAAGGAAATCATCTGGAGACAAAGACATGGAAAAAATGGAGAAAGAGGAGGCTGTGGCTGAAGGTGTTTTTAGATCAATTAGGCATTAATATGCAGCAACTGGGTCTGAAATCATTTTCTTAGTCTGCAGAAAATAGCTTCATAGACAAGAGTAGTGATGTTCCTTGTAGTTTGAGTCATTGGGAGATGGAGTAGAGATGGCAAGTATGTGTTTAGGGCCAGTCTAGACTACATTGAGAGCTGCTACCTCAATGAAAAAGAAAAGTAGCAATTTGAAGGGAGGAGAAAAAAAGAAAAGAAGGAAATAAGGAAAGGGAAATGCATAGACAATAAAAGGGGAGGACTCTTCAAATTCCCTCTCCCCATTAAGCCACACACAAGCCCATCTAAGGACCCCTGACACATATATAGCAAAGGACTGTCTTGACTAACTTCAGTGGGATGAGATTCCCTTAATCCTCAAGAGACTTGAGGCTCTAGGGAGCAGAGAGGCCAGGTGGTGAAGGAGCACCCTTTTGGAGGCAGGGGAGAGGAGAAATGGGATGAGGAACTATGAGAGGGAGGACTGGGAAGGGGTGCAATGGCTGGATAATAAATAAATAAATAAATAAATAAATAAATAAATAAATAAATAAATAGAGGAGAAAAGGGGACAGGGAAGATGAGGGGTAAGATATGAAAGACTTCCCTGACACATGGATGAGAAGCACCTTAAGAAATGTTCAACATCATTAGTCATTAGAGAAATGCAATGAAAATGCAGGAAAAACAACCCTGAGATTTCACCTCACACTGGTCAGAATGGCTAAGATTAAAAACTCAGGAGACAGCAGGTGTTGGCAAGGATGTGGAGAAAGAGGAACACTCCTCCACTGCTGGTGGGATTAAAGCTGGTATAACCACTCTGGAAATCAGTCTGGCAATTCCTCAGAAAACTGGGCATGACACTTCCAGAGGACCCTGCTATACCACTCCTGGGCCAAGGGATTCCCCAGCATGCAATAAGGACACATGCTCCATTATGTTCATAGCAGCCTTATTTATAATAGCCAGAAACTGGAAAGGACCCAGATGTCCCTCAATGGAGGAATGGATACAGGAAATTTGGTATATTTGCACAATGGAATACTACTCAGCAATTAAAAACAATGAATTCATGAAATTCATAGGCAAATGGTTGGAACTGGAAAATATCATCCTAAGTGAGGTAACTCATTCACAAAAGAACACACATAGAATGCAGTCACTGATAAGTGGATATTAGCCCCGAATCTCTGAATACCCAAGACTCAACTCACATATCAAATCATTCCCAAGAAGAAGGAAGGAGATGGCCCTGGTCCTGGAAAGGCTTGTTGTAGCATTGTAGGGGATTACCAGGACAGAGAAATGGGAGGGGGTTGATTGGGGAATGGGCAGAGGGAAAAGGGCTTATGGGACTTATGGGGAAGGGGGTAACCAGGAAAGGGAAAATCATTTGGAATGTAAACAAAGAATATAGAAAATAAAAATAAATAAATAAATAAATAAATAAATAAATAAGTGGAAAAGGAAAGGGGACAGGGAGGATGAGGGGTAAGATATAAAAGACTTCCCTGACACAGTCTTAGGAGGATCTTGAGAATGAAGAGAAAGAAAAATAAGAGGGGAAAACAATACAAAGAGCACCCACCAATTCATGGTGGGGCCCAATGGAAGACTCACCAAAGTTACCAGGTACTGGAAAGTGAAATGCAAAATCCTTAACTTGACTGGATGCTTCAGGCCAGATGGTATTTCAATAGTGAGCAGGTGCTGGATAAAAACCCAGACAAATACTCCAAAGAAGAATGTGAGCAGCCCTCCTAGTAGCACGAACCACAAAACAGCCATGATCCAGATGCTCCAGAGGCCCTTGGAGCTGTTGTCCTGGGGAACCTTACTTTAGAACTTATGAAAAGAGCACACTGGTTTGACTGACAGCTGCCTTCACACTCTCCTTTAAGAGTACATCTGACACAGTCACCTGACCAGTTTCTCAGCACTCCACCTAAGTCAGCCAAGTGGCCAAAATTCTGCTCCAGAGAGACAGAAAGACTGAAAAATTTCTCCTAACTTTACAAGAAAAATCATAGAACAGGACTTCCGCAGAACAGCAGGATCACAGATGCACAACATCCCAACAACTGTGGCTCCCAGGAAGAGGTATGACATGGGTTACACATTCCTAATATCCTGACCCTTCGATTGTATAAGATGGTATAGTAATAACAACAGTATGTATCTGATTAAAAAAAAAGTCTGGCTAGGATAAGCAAAGTATTTCCCAACCCAACTCCTTGGTTCACTGCCTTCCCACTGTTTAGTATTTCAAATCAGGACACAGATATTTTCATAGAATCTTCTGATTAAAACCATCAATTAGTGACCAGCAATATGTTCAGCAGGTGAAATAAAGTACTTTCCACCAAACCTGATAACCTGATTTTGATGTGGAACACCCACATACTGGAAAAGGAGAACTGAGTTTCATATATTTTCCTCTGACCTGAACCCATGTGCACTGATAAACAAATAATCACTCCCACACCCACATCTCTACCCTAAATTCCTACATAGGAATACACATAAATAAGTGTACTTTTAAGTAAAACAGTAGCAACCAGCAGCTGACAGGAAAGCTCATCAGGCAAAAGCCCTTTGCCACACTAGCCTAATGAACTGATATCCTCAGGATCCACATTACAAAGTCAGATGTAGCAATATGCATATCTAATTTCAATGTTCCTACCATGAAATAGGGATATATATATGAGAATTACCCAGTAGATCAGGAGTTGCTAGCTGGAAGTTCTCAGAAGTGGCAAAAACAACAAGAGATTGCCTACCTCAAGAGAGAAAGCAGTAAGCAATGGTGGTAATTTGCCTTCTGATTTGCCTTCTGATTTTTACAAGCATAGTGTGACACATGTGTGTTCACACTGACATACATGTGTGGTAAGCATTTATGATAACTAATATTTAAAAGAAGCAACAGGCTCTCTCTATTTGCTGCCTTTGACAAACATACCTCACAATCAAAAATAGACAAATAACTTCAATGAGAGAGGTGTAAACATAATTCAGAGCAATGGAACTGGGAAAGAAAAATGCAGTGCCATTCCTAACAAAATAGCCTTTAAAACAAAAAGTATTCATAAGAGAAAAACAGGATCTTTTCTTCATGATTAAGCGAAAAATCATCACTAATGAATTACAATTCTAATGATTTATGCACTCAACTCAAGTGCCCCTAATTTCATAGACTCTGTGCCAGTATATACCAAGCCTCATATTAGCTACAATACAGTAATAATGGGTTATTCCAATACTCCACAGTGACCAATAGACAGGTCATCTATAGCAAAAATAAATGCAGAAATATGAGTTAAATGACATCTAACATCTACAGAACATTGCACTCAATCACTGCAGAATGCATCATCTTTTCTGCAGCCCACATAGCTTTCTCTTAAGTACATTCAGAATACACTATTACTGGACAGAAAGCAAGTCTCAACAATGACAGGAAAATGAAGTAATTTCTTATATTCTATCTGACTGCAACGCCCCCCAAAAAACTAGAAATCAACAGCAAGAACAGCCACAGAAATCACACAAATTCATAGAGACTAAACAACATACCACAGAATGGTGAAGAGATTGCTGATGAAATTGAGAAGTGGAAGCCCTTGAACCATTTGGCCTTGAGTTTTGTACAAGGAGATAAGAATGGATTGATTTGCATTCTTCTGCATGCTAACTGCCAGATGAACCAGCACCATTTGTCGAAGAGGCTATCTCTTTTCCACTGGATGGTTTTAGCTCCTTTGTCAAAGATCAAATGACCATAGATGTGTGGGGTCATTTCTGGGTCTTCAATTCTATTCCATTGGTCTACCTGCCTGTCACTGAACCATGCAGTTTTTATGACTATTGCTCTGTAGTACTGTTTGAAATCCAGGATACTGATTCCCCCAGAATCTTTTATTGTTGAGAATAATTTTAGCTATTCTTGGTTTTTTGTTATTCCAAATGAATTTGAGAATTGCTGTTTCTTTTTTCTATATTCTTTGTTTATATTCCAAATGTTTTCCCCTTTCCCAGTTCCTGCCTCCCCATATGTACCATAAGCCCTCTTCCCTCCGTCCATTCTCCAATCACCCCCTCCCATGTCTCTGTCTTGGTACTCCCCTACAATGCTGAATCATGCCTTACCAGGACCAGGGACCTCTCCTTTCTTCTTCTTGGGAATCATTTGATGTACAAATCATGTCTTGAGTATTCAGAGCTTCTGGGATAATTAATATCCACTTATCAGTGATTGCATTACATGTGTATTCTTTTGTGATTGGGTTACCTCACTTAGGATGATATTTTCCAGTTCCAACCATTTGTCTAAAAATTTCGTGAATTCATTGTTTTTAATTGCTGAGTAGTATTCCATTGTGTAAATATACCACATTTTCTGTATCCAATTCCTCCATTGAGGGACATATGAGTTCTTTCTAGTTTCTGGCTATTATAAATAAGGCTGCTATGAACATAGTGGAGCATGTGTCCTTATTGCATGCTGGGGAATCCTCTGGGAATATGCCCAGGAGAAGTATAGCTGGGTCCTCCGGAAGTATCATGCCCAGTTTTGTGAGGAACTGCCAGGCTGATTACCAGAGTTGTTGTACCATCTTACAATCCCACCAGCAGTGGAGGAGTGTTTCTCTTTCTCCGCATCCTCATCAGCACCTGCTGTTTCCTGAGTTTTTAACTTTAGCCATTCTGACTGGTGTGAAGTAAAATCTCAGGTGGTTTTGCATTTCCCTAATGACTAATGATGTTGAACATTTGTTAAGGTCCTTCTCAGCCATCCGAATTTCTTCAGGTGAAAAATCCTTGTTTAGCTCTGTACCCCATTTTTAATAGGGTTATTTGGTTCCCTGGGGTCTAACTTCTTGAGTTCTTTGTATATATTGGATATTAGCCCTCTGTCAGATGAAGGGTTGATGAAGATCTATTCCCAGTTTGTTGGTTGCTGTTTTGACCTTTTGACGGTGTCCTTTGCCTTACAGAAGCTTTGTAATTTTATGAGGTCCCATTTGTCAATTTTTGATCTTAGAGCATAAGCTATTGGTGTTCTGTTCAGGAACTTTCCCCCTGTGCCCATGTCCTCAAGGGTTTTCCCCAGTTTCTTTTCTATTAGTTTCAGTGTGTCTGGTTTTATGTGGAGGTCCTTGATCCACTTGGACTTGAGTTTAATACAAAGAGATAAGAATGGATCAATTCGCATTCTTCTGCATGCTGACCTCCAATTTCTCAAATTCATCTAGAATAACAAAAAACCCAGGATAGCTAAAACTATTCTCAACAGTAAAAGAACTTCTGGGGGAATCAGTATCCCAGACTTCCAACATTACTAGAGAGCAATAGTGATAAAAAAAACTGCATGGTATTGGTACAATGATAGGCAAGTGGATCAATGGAATAGGATTAGCATTCTTTTGCATGCTGACCTCTCAATTGAACCAGCACCAGTTGTTGAAAAGTCTATCTTTTCTCCACTGGATGTTTTCCACTCATTTGTCGAAGATCAAGTGACCAAAGGTGTTTGAGTTCATTTCTGGGTCTTCACTCCTATTCCATTGATCCACTTGCCTGTCACTGTACCAATGCCATGCAGTTTTTATCACTATTGCTCTGTAGTATTGCTTGAGGTCTGGGATACTGATTCCCCCAGAAGTTCTTTTACTGTTGAGAATAGTTTTAGCTATCCTGCGTTTTTTGTTATTCCAGATGAATTTGAGAATTGCCTTTTCTAACTATGAAGAACTGAGTTGGGATTTTGAAGGGGATTGCGTTGAATCTGTAGATTGCTTTTAGCAAGAAGGCCATTTTAACTGTATTAATCCTGCCAATCCACGAGCAAAGAAGATTTTTACATGAGCATAGAAGATTTTTACATTTTCTGGGGTCTTCTTCAATTTCCTTCTTTAGAGAACTGAAGTTCTCATACAGATCTTTTATTTGTTTGGTTAGAATAACACCAAGATACTTTATATTGTTTGTGGCTATTGTGAAGGGTGTCATTTCCCTAACTTCTTTCTCAGCCTGCTTATCCTTTGAGTATAGTAAGGCTATTAATTTGCTTGAGTTGATTTTATAACCAGCTACTTTACTGAAGTTGTTTATCAGCTGTAGGAGTTCTATGGTGGAGTTTTTTGGGTCACTTAAATACTCTGTCGTATCATCTGCAAATAGTGATAATTTGACTTTTTCCTTTCCAATTTGTATTCCTTTGACCTCCTTATGTTGTCTAATTGCTCTAGCTATAACTTCAAGTACTATATTGAAAAGATATGAAAAGAGGGGCAGCCTTGTCTAGTCCCTGATTTTAGTGGGATTGCTTCAAGTTTCTCTCCATTTAGTTTGATGTTGGCTACCGGTTTCCTGTATATTACTTTAACTATGTTTAGGTATGGGTCTTGAATTCCTGTTCTTTCCAAGACTTTTAGCATGAAAGAATGCTGAATTTTGTTGAATGCTTTTACAGCATCTAATGAAATGATCATGTGGGGCTTTTTTTCTTTGACTTTATGTAATGGATTGAATTGATGGACTTCCATATATTGAACCATCCCTGCATCCCTGGGATGAAGCCTACTTGATTGTGGTGGATGACTGTTTTGATGTATTCTTGGATTTGGTTGGAAAAAAATTTATTTAGTATTTTTGCATTGATATTCATAAGGGAAATTGGCCTGAAGTTCTCTTAGTAGCAAGGGATATGGAGCCTCAAGTGGCCACCTCTTGTAACCAGGAACTTACAATGAAGGGGGACACCAATCCACTCACAAAACCTTAGTCCCAAAATTTGTCCTGCCTACAGTATGTTCAGGGATAAAGATAGAGCAGAGATTGATGGAAGGCCAACCAATGACTTTCCCAAATTGAAAATAATCCCATGGGAGATAGACAACCTCTGACACTATTAATTATACTAGGCTATGTTTTTAGACAGGAGCCTAGCATAACTGTTATCTGAGTGGGTTCATCCAGCTACTTTTGGAAACAAATGAAGAGACTCACAGCCAAATATCAGATGTTGCTCAGAGAGTTATAGAATAGTGGGTAGAAGGACTGAGATAGTTAGAGAGGTCAAGGACAGAACAAAAAGACCTACAGAATCAATTAACCTGGGCACATGGGGGCTCACAAAGACTGAACCACCAACCAAAACCCATGCATGGGATGGACCTAGACCTCTCCCCCAACATATACGTATCAGATGTATAGTGTTGGATTATCTATTTGTACTCTGTGTATTTATATACCAATAGAGATCTGATTATAGGCACGATTTTGGTATTGTTATTCATATAACTGCACCATATTTTGTAAGCGCCCCTGCCAACAACTTCTGATTGGCTTAATAAAGAGCTGAACAATGATAGCTGAGGAAGGAGAAGAAGGATGGGACTCCTGGCTGAGATAAGAGCTTTAGGAAAGAATCAAGCATGGGAGGACTGCCCAGGTAGACATTTAGGAAGTCAGACATGAGACTAAGGAGAGGTAACAAGCCATGTGACAGAATGTTGATTAATATAAATGGTCTAATTTCTGTTATAAGAACTTGTTGTGTACCAGTCTAAGCAAAGGCCTAAAGCATTCATAATTAATAAAAAGTCTCTGAGGCATTATTTGGGAACTTGAGGTAGAAAGGAAATCCAAATGGTTATAATTGGTGACCAACATGGGTACAAGTAATTCAGACTTAGGCAGAGCCAGACTTTAGGCCAAGCCAGGCACAAAATCCTTGGGAAAGCACAGTTTTCTAGCAACTAGCATAATGCTTTGTGGCAGTAGGCAGGGAGTTCTGTGAGTGGGGCAGCTGAAGTCCCACTCTTCACACAAGCCAGCGAACAGTGAGAGTGGGAAACTGCCGAGAGTATGTTATGTCCCTTAACTCCCTGAGGTGCAGTGACCTGTGAGGGGTGTGTACAATGGGGAATCAGAGCCTCAGGGTGCATCCACACAGGCAAGCATTTCACAGATCTTGCTGCTCTGAGGAACTGGTGCTATGGCCAATAGCAAGCAATAAGTGGAGACCAAACTTCATTGCCTATAGGAAGTCACCCAAAAAAGTACCAAAGCAATAAATTTCAGCAAAATGTTTAGCCAATAGCAAGCAATAAGTGGAGACCAAACTTCATTGCCTATAGGAAGTCACCCAAAAAAGTACCAAAGCAATAAATTTCAGCAAGTGTTTGGTTTTTCAGAGTTTGGAAAATTAAGGTACCATACCATAGATATATATTTAAGATTTCAATGAGCAACTGCCTGAAGTTCTGAAAAGCCCAATTTTGAAATCACACTTTTATTTGAAGTTATGGTTATTACAGGTATACCCATGGAAATTAAGCCTTACAGTGCTCCAGCATATGTCTTTATAGGCATACCACACAATCCTAAAGATATGTAGTTATAGAAAGATCTAGTCATGTTTTAAAAGATTTTATATATATATATATATATATATATATATATATACATATATTCTGAAGTTGTCTGAACTTCAGAATAGAAGACAGAAAATGTGTTGAGTTGGAAGACGTTGTCTTTATTTCCACAGAAAAAGAAAAGTTATGGATTCCTTTAAAATTAATAAAGATTAGATTTGATGGCGGGGGTGGGGGGACCACCTGAAAATCTTGGCTGCAGTGATAAGGAGGAATGCAAGAGAAACAGCAAAACAGGTGACATGAACACTGAACCTTCTACATGGGTACAGCTCTGGGACTGGCTGAGACATGAATGTCTATGCATAGCAAATAAACCTTACTGGCTAGAGAATCCTCGGGACTTGTTTTGTGTTGTCCTTTTATACGGCAAGGATGGAATCTATGTTACAGTTTGGTTAGACAGTCCAAATGGACTTATAAAGTTTGATACCTTTCTCCTTCAAAGAGCCAAGAATCATATTAAACTGATTGATGAACATTACACATTCTATACATGTGTTAATGTAAGAATGTATATTACCTTTAAAAGTATGTGTGTTTTCAGAACAATAGGAACAGACACCAGTGAAGACAAGACAAATAACCCAGGTGATCCAGACTCCCAAACTGTCTCAATAGCTGTTTCCTCAAATATCTACACCCAGGACTACTTCAAAATGACTAGTTCAAATGGTCCAGCTTCCCAGACTGTTGCAGTTAAGCCCAATAATCTTAGAACACCTAAAAGATGCTGTAATGCCAAGAAGGTAGGAAGTCATTTTAAGAGACCAGCAGCCCATTCCCAAGAAGAATGCCAATAAAATACTTAGAAACTGAATCAAAGAACAGGTCAAAGACATCATCCATCATGGTCAAGTAGGCTTGATCCGAAGGATGCAGGAGTCATTGAATATACAAAAATCCATCAACATAATCCACCATACATAGTTTATTGATATTAGAAAAAGAAATTTTTATTTAACCTAAAAGAAGGGGGATACTGGGTGATCTCTTGCTTAGTATATTTCTATACTGACAGATATCTGATTAGAAGCCTAACTTTGGTATTGTTATTCATATGGCTGCATTCATATATTCATATATCTTATAAACACTCCTATTGACAATTTCTGAATGGTTTAATAAAAAAAACTAAATGGTCAATACCTGAGGCAGGAGAGAAAGGGTGGAACTTCCAGCAGAGATAGGAACTTTGGGAAAGAATCAGTTCATGATGGATTCACCAGGCAGACATAGAAGAAGTTGGGTGTATGGAACTGAGGAGAGGTAATGAGCCACATGGAAAAATGTAATAAATGTAATAAATGGCTTAATTCAGTTACGAGCTAGTTTGGAATCAACCTGCACAAAGGCCTGTGCTCTCATAAGTAAAAAGTCTCTGAGTCATTGCGTGAGAAGCTGGCGGGCATAGATGGTCTGGCAATACTGCAGTTGGATCTTCACGTGGGTCCATTAACAACTGAAGTGGGGGATGCCCCTGACTTGAATGTCTGCCTTTGAATCCCTTTGGAGTCCTAGCTGGATTGCCTTCTCTGGCCTCAGTGGGAAAGGACAGGCACAGTCCTGCTTTGAGTATTTCCAAAAGGTAGGTGGGGCCTGGTCTAAAGCAAACAAAATTAATTTCAGTATAATGTCCAAAGGATTTCATCCTGGCTTGTCACGTCCACCCTCGCCAGCAAAGAGAACGTAACACCAGGAGGTTTCTTCCTTCTTATGGTTTATTCGGGAAACCTTGAATTAAGCTTATTTCTTCATTTGGCGGTCCCGGGCTCTCTCCCAGCCTGACCTTATATAGCCTACTCAGCCCTGTCTGCCAAGGGAGATAGCCAGCCATTTCCTCATTGGTGAAATAAGTGAGTTCTTCATTAGCATGTAAGTGTGATAAGGAATACAGCACACTGCGTATGTACTAAAGTAATTTACTACCAGGGAGCTGCATGTGGCCAGCGCCATCTTGTAATAGAGATGAACAAAAGGTGGCTTACTACACTGGATGGCATACAGAGAGCATAGATAGAGATCTTCTGAGACAAAGTGAAGATGGGATGATATCCCAATAACTTTTATAACATCCTTATAGTACCGTGAACCAAGAACTCAAATATGTCAAATCCCCTGAGCTATAGAGATCATGAAATAATGGATGTTCTGTGTTGCATTGCTTCTCTTAGAAAGAAAAGAAGCATGTCTCACAATACCTAAGTCCTTGAGGATTATAAGGAATCTGAGTAATATGGGTAATATTCAACTGTCAACAAAACATCTCAAATGTTTGACTGCAAGAGTCAGTTCCATTTATCTGTTTTAATCTGATTTGGAATACCCAGTATAGAAAAACAATGTAGGCAATGACTAATTTCTTTTTTTAATTGATTCTCCTGTTAAACCAGTTGCAACTAGAAAGCCTGAGAAGGTATCAATAGTCACATGTACATTTTTTTAATTTTTCAAAATCAGAAATACGAGTAACATCCATTTGCCATAATTGATAAGATATGAGTCCTCAAGGATTAACACCATTATGTGGTACAGAAAGAAACTGAGGACATTGAGGACAAGTCTTTACAATTTGATCTGCACATTCTCTAGCAATCCCAAATTGTTGTCTCAAGACCAGTGAGTCTGTCTCATTGGGTATGAAGCAACCCAGGCCATAGTAATTGTATGCAAGAAATATCCACTTTTGAGTAGTTGTGACAAAAACCAAGCACTTGAAGGACCTCTGAGGACGCAGACTGCCAAGCTGCAGGCTTCCTCCTGCGCCCATGATGTGGGCAGAGCAGCGGTTTGTCTGTGTGCCAGCCAGGCACAGGTCCTGTACCCCGTGGAGAGGTCAGCAGCTGCCATCTTTGTCTCCAGTCAGACGGGACAGTCAACCCTGGGTACTGAGATATCCCAAGTCTAAGACTTCTGGGGACGCAAACCACAGAGCTGCAGGCTTCCAACTGCACACAGGACCTGGGCAGAGCAGTGATTTGTCTGTGTGCCAGCCAGGCGCGGGTACTGTGCCCTGCGGAGAGGTCAGCAGCAGCCATCTTTGCCACCATTAGAATAGGACAGGCAACCCCAGGTACTGAGATATCCTGAATCTAAGACCTCTGGGGACACAGACCACCGAGCTGCAGGCTGCCGCATGTACCCAGGACCTGGGCAGAGCGGCGGTTCATCTGTGTGCCAGTCAGGTGTGGGGCCTGTGCCCTGCAGGATCCCTGCTGCCATCTTCACTCCCTGACAGAGAAGAAGGGAAGCACCAGGTTCAGTCCACAGAGACAACCCAAGTATAACATTGCTTGGGGCAGGACACACCAGGGTTCCAACAGCACCCAAGAGGAGGGCAACACATCAGCAATCTGTGCCAGGAAAAACCCGCCATCCAGTCTTGTGAAAATAGCCTTACAGGGTCAAAGGAGGTTGAAGCGCCAGCCATTGACAACAAGACCAACTAACACCAGTGAGAACTAGATGGCAAAAGGCAACCATAAGAACGTTGCTAACAGAAATCAAGGCAATATGGCAGCATCTGAACTCAATTTTCCATTAACAGCAAGTTCTGGATATCCCCAGCACACCAGAAAAACAATATTTGGATTTAAAATCACTGGTCATGATGCTGTTACAGGAACACGAGAAGGACATAAATAAATCTCTTAAAGAAATTCAGGAGAAAATGGATCAAAAGTTAAAAGCCCTTACAAGGGAAACACAAAAAACATTAAAAGACATTCAGGAGAATATGGGTCAAAATATAGAGGCCAATAAGGAGGAAATGCAAAAATCACTTAAAGAAATAAAAGAGAACTTTGGTCAACAGGCTGAGGTCATGAAAGAGGAAACACAAAAATCTCTTAAAGAATTACAAGAAAACACGAACTAGCAAGTGAAGGAGCTGAGCAAAACCATCTGGGATCTAAAAACAGAAGTAGAAAAAACTAAGAAATTGCAAAGGGAGACAACTTTTGAGATAGAAAACCTTGGGAAGAAATCGGGGGTCATAGATGCAAATATCAACAACAGAATACAAAAAAATAGGAGAAAGAATCTCAGATGCTGACGATACCATAGAAAACATGGACTCAACAGTCAAAGAAAATGCAAAATGCAAAAAGCTTGTAACCCAAAACATCCAGGAAATCCAGGACACAATGAGAAGGCCAAACCTAAGGATTATAGGCATAGATGAGAGTGAAGATTTACAACTTAAAGGGCCAGCAAATATCTTCAATAAAATTATGGAAGAAAACTTCCCTAACCTAAAAAGAGAAATGTCCATAAATATACAAGAAGCCTAAAGAACTCCAAACAGACTGGACCAGAACAGAAATACCTCCCGTCACATAATAATCAAACCCCCAAATGTACTAAATAAAGAATATTAAAGGCAGTAAGAGAAAAAGGCCAAGTAACATATAAAGGAAGACCTATCAGAATCACACCAGACTTCTCACAAGAAACTATGAAAGCTAGAAGATCCTGGGCAGATCTCATGCAGACTCTAACAGAACACAAATGCCAGCCAAAACTACTATACCCAGCAAAACTCTCAATCACCATAGATGGAGAAATCAAGATATTCCATGACAAAAATCAAAATTATACAACATCTTTCCACAAACCCAGCCCTACAAAGAATAACAGGAGGAAAATTCCAATAGAAGGAGGGAAACTTCACCCTGGAAAAAGCAAGATAGTAGCCTTCTTTCATCAAACCCAAAAGAAGATAACCAATCAAATATAAAAAATAACATCAACCCTTGAGGACATCGGTACAGGGAGAAAGTTTCTGAACAGAACACCAATAGCGTATGCTCTAAGAGCAAGAATTGACAAATGGGACCTCATAAAATTACAAAGTTTCTGTAAGGCAAAGGACACCATCAAGAGGACAAATCGGCAACCAACAAATTGGGAAAAGATCTTCACCAATCCTACATCAGATAGAGGGCTAATATCCAATATATATAAAGAACTCAAGAAGTTAGACTCCAGAAAACCGAACAACCCTATTAAAAAATGGGGTACAGAGTTAAACAAAGAATTCACACCTGAAGAACTTCGGATGGCGGAGAAGCATCTTAAAAAAATGCTCAACTTCATTAGTCATTAGGGAAATGCAAATCAAAACAACCCTGAGATTTCATCTTACACCAGTCAGAATGGCTAAGATTAAAAATTCAGGAGACAGCAGGTGTTGGAGAGGGTGTGGAGAAAGAGGAACACTCCTCCACTGCTGGTGGGGCTGCAAATTGGTACAACCACTCTGGAAATCAGTCTGGCGGTTCCTCCGAAAACTGGGCACCTCACTTCCTGAAGATCCTACTATACCACTCCTGGGCATATACCCAGAGGATTCTCCACCATGTAATAAGGATACATGCTCTACTATGTTCATAGCAGCCCTATTTATAATTGCCAGATGCTGGAAAGAACCCAGGTATCCCTCAACAGAAGAGTGGATACAAAAAAATGTGGTATATCTACACAATGGAGTACTATTCAGCCATTAGAAACAATGAATTCATGAAATTCTTAGGCAAATGGATGGAGCTAGAGAACATCATACTAAGTGAGGTAATCCAGACTCAAAAGGTGAATCATGGTATGCACTCACTAATAAGTGGTTATTAACCTAGAAAACTGGAATACCCAAAACATAATCCACACATCAAATGAGGTACAAGGAGAAAGGAGGACTGGCCCCTGGTTCTGGAGAGACTCAGTGAAACAGTATTCGGCAAAACCAGAACAGGGAAGTGGGAAGGGGTGGGTGGGAGGACAGGGAAAGAGAAGGGGACTTAAGGGACTTTCGGGGAGTGGGAGGCTAGAAAAGGGGAAATCATTTGAAATGTAAATAAATTATATCGAATAAAAAAAATATGAAAAAAATAGCATCAAAAATGACATGAAGTAATAATCACTATTCCTTAATATCTCTTAACATCAATGGACTCAATTCCCCAATAAAAAGACATAGACTAACAGACTGGATATGCAAACAGAACCCTACATTTTGCGGCTTACAGGAAACACACCTCAGTGTCAAAGACAAACATTACCTTAGAGTAAAAGGATGGAAGACAATTTTACAAGCAAATGGTCTCAGAAAACAAGCTGGAGTAGCCACTCTAACATAAGATAAAATTGACTTTCAACCTAAAGTCATCAAAAGAGACACTGAGGGACACTTCTTGCTGGTCAAACGAAAAATACACCAAGAAGAACTCTCAATCCTGAACATCTATGTTCCAAATGCAAGGGCACCCTCATTCATAAAAGAAACTTTACTAAAGCTCAAAGCACACATTGCACCTAACACAATAATTGTGGATGACTTCAACACTGCACTTTCCTCAATGGGCTGATGAGGAAAACAGAAACTGAACAGGGGCACAGTGAAACTAATTGAAGTTTTGGACCAATGAGATTTAACAGATATATATAGAACATTTCATCCTAAAGCAAAAGAATATACCTTTTTCTCAGCACCTCATGGTACCTTCTCCAAAATCGATCATATAATTGGTCACAAGACAGACCTCAAAAAATATAAGAAGATCAAAATAATAATATAAGAAGAGTAAAAGTGGTCTTCAATAGCAACAAAAACAACAGAAAGCCCACATACAAATAAAATCTGAACAATACTCAATGATACCTTGGTCAAGAAAGAAAGAAATCAAAGACTTTTTAGAATTTAATGAAAATGAAGACACAACATACCCAAATCTATGGGACACAATGAAAGCAGTGCTAGGAGGAAAACTCATAGCCCTGAGTGTCTCCAAAAAGAAAATGGAGAGAGCATATATTAGCAGCTTAATGACACACCTGAAAGCCCTGGAACAAAAAGAAGCTAATGCACCCAGGAGGAGTAGAAGATAGGAAATCATCAAACTCAGGGCTGAAATCAATCAAGTAGAAACAAAGAGAACCATACAAAGAATAAACAGAAAGAAGAGCTGCTTCTTTGACAATATCAACAAGATAGATAAACCCTTAGCCAGGCTAACCAAAGGGCACAGAGACAGTATCCAAATTAACAAAATTAGAAATGAAAAGGGAGATATAACAACAGAAACTGAGGAAATTCAAAAAATCATCAGATCCTATTACAAACGTCTATAAGCAACACAACTGGAAAATCTGGAGGAAATGGATATCAAACACCATTAAAATTAAATCAGGATCAAATAGATCATCTAAACAGTCCCATAACCCCTAAAGAAATGAAAGGGTTATAGAAAGTCTCTCAACCAAAAAAACCACGGGACTAGATGGCTTCGGTGCAGAATTCTATCAGACCTTCATAGAAGACCTAACACCAATACTCTTCAAACTATTCCACAAAATAGAAACAAAAGGAACACTGCCCAGCTCATTCTCTGAAGCCACAATTACGCTGATACCAAAACCACACAAAGATCGAACAAAGAAAGAGAACTTCAGGCCAATTTCCCTTATGAATATCGATGCAAAAATACTAAATAAAATTCTTCCCAACCGAATCCAAGAACGCATCAAAATGATCATCCATCATGATCAAGTAGGCCTCATCCCAGGGATGCAGGGATGGTTCAATATAAGGAATTCCATCCATGCAATCCACTACATAAACAAACTCAAAGAAAAAAAACACTTTTTCAGCATTCATTAGATGCTTAAAAAGCATTTGACAAAATTCAGCATCCTTTCATGCTAAAAGTCTTGGAAAGAACAGGAATTCAAGGCCCATTCCTAAACATAATTAAAGCAATATATATAGCAAACCGGTAGCCAACATCAAACTAAATGGAGAGAAACTTGAAGCAATCCCACTAAAATCAGGGACTAGACAAGGCTGCCCCTCTCTCCATATCTTTTCAATATAGTACTTGAAGTTCAAGCTAGAGCAATTAGACAACATAAGGAGGTCAAAGGGATACAAATTGGAAAGAAGAAGTCAAATTATCACTATTTGCAGATGATATGATAGTCTACTTAAGTGACCCAAAAAACTCCACCAGAGAACTCCTACAGCTGATAAACAACTTATGCAAAGTGGATGGTTATAAAATCAACTCAAGCAAATCAGTTGCCTTCCTATACTCAAAGGATAAGCAGGCTGAGAAAGAAGTTAGGGAAATGACACCCTTCACAATAGCCACAAACAATATAAAGTATCTTGGTGTGACTCTAATCAAACAAGTGAAAGATCTATATGACTAGAACTTCAGGTCTCTGAAGAAGGAATTCAAACAAGACCTCAGAAAATGTAAAAATCTTCCATGCTCGAGGATTGGTAGGATTAATATAGTTAAAATGGCCATCTTGCCAAAAGCAATATTCAAATTCAACATAATCCCCATCAAAATCCCAACTCAGTTCTTCACAGAGTTAGAAAAGGCAATTCTCAAATTCATCTGGAATAACAAAACCCCATGATAGCTAACACTATTCTCAACAGTAAAAGAAATTCTGGAATCAGAATCCCAGACGTCAAGCAATACTAGAGAGCAATAGTGTTAAAAACTGCATGGTAGAGCGGGGAGAAGTCGGTGTGCTCCGGTAAATCCAGTGGGCCCCAACAGGAGCCTTCAGGTGCCTGCTTTGGGATATGAACAGCCTGGGCCACAGCACTCGGTCTCCAGGAAGTGCGGGAGACCTGGTGTGCACCCAGAGGCAGTCTGGGAGCTCACAGCACAGCTTGCTCCTGTGGCCTGGAGCTTAGGTTCCAGTCCTGAGGCCTCTGGCGGGAGCACTCAGATCTCTCCACTTCCGGATCCAGATCAGCCTGGGCAGCAACACCACATCTCCAGGTCCTGCAAGAGGCAAGAGGGGCTTCCGGGCAGCCAGCAGGAAGAAGTCGGTGTGCTCTGGTGAATCCAGCGGGCCCCAGCAGGAGCCTTCAGGTGCCTGCTTTGGGATCTGAACAGCCTGGGCAACAGCACCCTGTCTCCAGGCAGTGCAGGAGGTAAGCTGTGCACCAGAGGACACCTGGGAAGGGGCAGCTTGCACTGGTGAGTCCAGCATTGACAAGACCAACTAACACCAGTGAGAACTAGATGGCAAAAGGCAAACGCAGGAACGTCACTAACAGAAATCAAGGCAATATGGCAACATATGAACCAAATTCTCCTTTACCAGCATGTCCTGGATACCCCATCACACCAGTAAAACAAGATTTGGATTTAAAATCACTGGTCATGATGCTGGTACAGGAACACATGAAGGACATACTTAAAGAAATTCAGGAGAAAATGGATCAAAAGTTAGAAGCCCTTGCAAGGGAAACACAAAAATCATTGAAAGAAATCCAGGAGAATACAAAAGCCAATAATGAGGAAACGCAAAAAAACACTTAAAGAAATACAAGAGAACTTTGGTCAACAGGCTGGGGTCATGAAAGAGGAAACACAAAAATCTCTTAAAGAATTACAGGAAAGCACAAACAAGCAAGTGAAGGAGCTAAGCAAAATCATCCAGGTTCTAAAATCAGAAGTAGAAACAACTAAGAAAATTCAAAGGGAGACAACTTTGGAGATAGAAAGCCTTGGGAAGAAATCAGGGGACATAGATGCAAATATCAACAACAGAATACAAGAGATAGAAGAAAGAATGTCAGATGCTGAAGATACCATAGAAACGATGGACTCAACAGTTAAAGAAAATGCAAAATGCAAAAAGCTTGTAACCCAAAATATCCAGGAAATCCAGGACGCAATGAGAAGACCAAACCTAAGGATTATAGGCATAAATGACAGTGAAGATTTACAACTTAATGGGCCAGCAAATATCTTCAATAAAATTATGGAAGAAAACTTCCCTAATCTAAAGAGAGAGATGCCCATGAATATACAAGAAGCCTACAGAACTCCAAACAGACTGGACCAGAACAGAAATACTTCCTGTCACATAATAATCAAAACACCAAATGAAATAAACAAAGAAACAATATTAAAGGCAGTAAGAGAAAAGGGCCAAGTAACATATAAAGGAAGACCTATCAGAATCACAGCAGACTTTTCACCTGAGACTATGAAGGCTAGAAGATCCTGGGCAGATCTCATGCAGACTCTAAGAGAACACAAATGCCAGCCAAAACTACTATATCCAGCAAAACTCTCAATCACCGTAGATGGAGAAACTAAGATATTCCATGACAAAACCAAGTTTACCCAATATCTATCCACAAACACAGCCCTACAAAGGATAATAGGAGGAAAACACCAATACAAGGAGGGAAACTTCACCCTGGAAAAAGCAAGATAGTAACCTTTCATCAAACCCAAAAGAAGTTAACCTATCAAATTTAAAGAATAACATCAAAAATGACAGGAAGTAACAATCACTATTCCTTAATATCTCTTAACATCAATGGACTCAATGCCCCAATAAAAAGACATAGACTAACTGACTGGATATGTAAACAGGACCCTACATTTTGCTGCTTACAGGAAACACACCTCAGGGTCAAAGAAAAACACTACCTTAGAGTAAAAGGCTGGAAGACAATTTTACAAGCAAATGGTCTCAGGAAACAAGCTGGAGTAGCCATTTTAATATCAGATAAAATTGACTTTCAACCCAAAATCATCAAAAGAGACTCTGAGGGACACTTCTTGCTGGTCAAAGGAAAAATACAACAAGAAGAATTCTCAATCCTGAACATCTATGCTCCAAATGCAAGTGCATCCTCTTTTGTAAAAGAAACTTTATTAAAGCTCAAAGCACACATTGCACCAAACACAATAATTGTGGATGACTTCAACACTGCACTTTCTTCATGGGCTGATGAGGAAAACAGAAACTGAACAGGGGCATAATGAAGCTAATTGAAGTTTTGGACCAATTAGATTTAACAGATATATATAGAACATTTCATTCTAAAGCAAAAGAATATACGTTTTTCTCAGCACCTCATGGTACCTTCTCCAAAATCGACCATATAATTGGTCACAAGACAGACCTCAACAAATATAAGAAGATCGAACTAATCCCATGCCTCCTATCAGATCACTATGGAGTAAACGTGGTCTTCAATAGCAACAAAAACAACAGAAAACCCACATACACGTGGAAACTGAACAATATTCTACTCAATGATACCTTGGTCAAGGAAGAAATAAAGAAAGAAATTAAAGACTTTTTAGAACACAATGAAAATGAAGACACAGCATACCCAAATCTATGGGACGCAATGAAAGCAGTGCTAAGAGGAAAACTCATAGCCCTGAGTGCCTCCAAAAAGAAAATGGAGAGAGCATACATTACCAGCTTAATGACACACCTGAAAGCCCTGGAACAAAAAGAAGCTATTTCACCCAGGAGGAGTAGAAGACAGGAAATCACCAAACTCAGGGCTGAAATCAATCAAGTGGAAACAAAAAGAACCATACAAAGAATCAACAAAACCAGGATCTGGTTCTTTGAGAAAATCAACAAGATAAATAAACCCTTAGCCAGACTGACCAAAGGGCACAGAGAAAGTATCCAAATTAACAAACTTAGAAATGAAAAGGGAGATATAAGAACGGAAACTGAGGAAATCCAAAAAATCAGCAGATCCTACTACAAGAGCCTATACTCAACACAACTGGAGAATCTGGAGGAAATGGACAATTTCCTTGACAGATACCAAATACCAAAATTAAATCAGGACCAAATAGATCATCTAAACAGTCCCAAAATGCCTAAAGAAATAGAAGGAGTCATAGAAAGTCTTCCAACCAAAAAAAGCACAGAACCAGATGGTTTCAGTGCAGAATTCTATCAGACCTTCAAAGAAGAGTTAACACCAATACTCTTCAAACTATTCCACAAAATAGAAACAGAAGGAACACTACCCAATTCCTTCTACAAAGCCACAATTACGATGATACCAAAACCACACAAAGATCCAACAAAGAAAGAGAACTTCAGACCAGTTTCCCTTATGAACATCGATGCAAAAATACTCAATAAAATTCTTGCCAACTGAATCTAAGAACACATCAAAACGATCATCCACCATGATCAAGTAGGCTTTATCCCGGGAATGCAGAGTTGGTTCAATATACGGAAATCCATCAATGCAATCCACTACATAAACAAACTCAAAGAAAAAAAACACATGGTCATTTCATTGGATGCTGAAAAAGCATTTGACAAAATTCAGCATCCTTTCATGCTTAAAGTCTTGGAAAGAACAGGAATTCAAGGCCCGTACCTAAACATAGTAAAAGCAATATACAGCAAACCGGTAGCCAGTATCAAACTAAATGGAGAGAAACTTGAAGCAATCCCACTAAAATCAGGGACTAGACAGGGCTGCCCCTTTCTCCTTATCTTTTCAATACTGCACTTGAGGTACTAGCTCGGGCAATTCGACAACATAAGGAGGTCAAAGGGATACAAATTGGAAAGGAAGAAGTCAAACTATCATTATTTGCAGATGGCATGATAGTCTACCTAAGTGACCCAAAAAACTCCACTAGAGAGCTCCTACAGCTGATAAACAACTTCAGCAAAGTGGCAAGTTATAAAATCAACTCAAGCAAATCAGTGGCCTTCCTATACTCAAAGGATAAGCAGGCTGAGAAAGAAATTAGGGAAATGACCCCCTTCACAATAGCCACAAACAGTATAAAGTATCTTGGGGTGACTCTTACCAAACATGTGAAAGATCTGTATGACAAGAACTTCAAGACTCTGAAGAAGGAAATGGAAGAAGACCTCAAAAAAAATGGGAAAACCTCCTATGCTCATGGATCGGTAGAATCAATATAGTTAAAATGGCCATTTTGCCAAAAGCAATATACAGATTCAATGCAATACCCATCAAAATCCCAACTCAATTCTTCACAGAGTTAGAAAGAGCAATTATCAAATTCATCTGGAATAACAAAAAACCCAGGATAGCTAAAACTATTCTCAGCAACAAAAGAAAGTCTGGGGGAATCAGTATCCCTGACCTCAAGCAATACTACAGAGCAATAGTGTTAAAAAAAAAAAAACAAAACTGCATGGTATTGGTACAGTGACAGGCAGGAGGATCAGTGGAACAGGATTGAAGATCCAGAAATGAACCCACACACCTATGGCCACTTGATCCTCGACAAAGAGGCTGAAAACATCCAATGGAAAAAAGATAGCCTTTTCAACAAATGGTGTTGGTTCAACTGGAGATCAGCATGCAGAAGAATGCGAATTGATCCATTCTTATCTCCTTGTACTAAGCTCAACTCCAAGTGGATCAAGGACCTCCACATAAAACCAGACACACTGAAACTAATAGAAAAGAAACTGGGGAAAACCCTTGAGGACATGGGCACGGGGGAAAAGTTCCTGAACAGAACACCAATAGCTTATGCTCTAAGATCAAGAATTGACAAATGGGACCTCATAAAATTACAAAGCTTCTATAAGGCAAAGGACACCATCAAAAGGTCAAAACAGCAACCAACAAACTGGGAAAAGATCTTCACCAACCCTTCATCTGACAGAGGGCTAATATCCAATATATACAAAGAACTCAAGAAGTTAGACCCCAGGGAACCAAATAACCCTATTAAAATGGGGTACAGAGTTAAACAAGGAATTTTTACCTGAAGAAATTCAGATGGCTGAGAAGGACCTTAAGAAATGTTCATCATCATTTGTCATTAGGAAATGTAAATCAAAACTACCCTGAGATTTTACCTCACACCAGTCAGAATGGCTAAAGTTAAAAACTCAGGAGACAGCAGGTGCTGATGAGGATGTGCAGAAAGAGGAACACTCCTCCACTGCTGGTGGGATTGTAAGATGGTACAACAACTCTGGTAATCAATCTGGCAGTTCCTCACAAAACTGGGCATGACACTTCCAGAGGACCCAGCTATACCTCTCCTGGGCATATACCCAGAGGATTCCCCAGCATGCAATAAGGACACATGCTCCACTATGTTCATAGCAGCCTTATTTATAATAGCCAGAAACTGAAAAGAACTCAGATGTCCCTCAATGGAGGAATGGATACAGAAAATGCGGTATATTTGCACAATGGAATACTACTCAGCAATTAAAAACAATAAATTCATGAAATTTTTAGGCAAATGGTTGGAACTGGAAAATATCATCCTAAGTGAGATAACCCAATCACAAAATAATACAAATAGAATTCAATCACTGATAGGTTTATATTAATTAGCCTAGAAGCTCTGAATACCCAAGACTCAATTAGCATAACAAATGACTCCCATGAAGAAGTAAGGAGAGGGCCCTGATCCGGAAAGGTTTGATCCAGCATTGTAGGGGAGTACCAGGACAGAGAAAAAGGAGGAAGGTGATTGGAGAATGGGTGGAGAGAAGAAGGCTTATTGGGCATAGGGGGAGGGAGGAACTGGGAAAGGGGAAATCATTTGGAATGTAAATAAAGAATACAGAAAATAAAAAAAGAAAAAAGAAAAGAGAAAAAAAGAACCAAGCACTTGGCAGCACAGCCTCAGGGACAGCAGCCAACTTGGTGGACCCTGAGACAACATCTTCTCTCTGCAAATCAGAGTTCAGTGGCTCCAGCATATGAAGGGTAAGAAGAAAAACAGGTGACAAGAGGTGACAAGATAGGAGAGATGGAGAAGGCCATCTAGATGTATGGAAGAAGGTTCTATGTAGTAGTGACAAACTCTAAAGTGTATTTGTAAGGACTCTTCTTGTGGGAAGAGAACATTGAAGCAAAAGATGAAAAGCAATGCCAGTATAGTAATTTGGGTTCAGCAATGACAGGGATAAAATTAGGGACATTTCTCCATTTTTTGCCAGCTAAGTGGAGGAAAGTGCATGAATCTGAAAGTGTGAAAAGACAGAAATAGCCAGTACTATAACTGGAGGGGCAAATGCAACCAAATCCAGTGCCAAGACAACCCTATGCTGATATAGATGCCCCAATTTAGACTTAGACCAACATAGAAAAAAACTGCTACATAAACTATGGCCCACTGACTGAGGTGAGAATCAAGCTCTAGTTTCTTTAAGAATTTCCAACTTTTACTGATTTATCTCCCTCTAGACAAGTTGTCATAAGAACACATACAAGGTCCTACCTTTACTGAGGACCTTGTGCCTCACCACACACAAAGCTCCTTATCCAGGCGTCCAGCCATTGCATCTCCTCCATGGTAGAAGATGATGCTCTGCCTGTATTTGGAAGATACTTCTTTGGGCTTAAACAGCCTTACAGGGACTGTCCAGGAGTATATGGCAATCACAAACACACCAGGATCATTCTTGGATTAGACCTTGGAAAAACTGTAAAAACCTGGGCATAGCACAAATTCTCAGTTTCTCTAGTATGTTCCCTTGTAGTAGGCAAAGGAAAGAAGTGAGGCGTAGAAGAGTGTGAGGCAGGTGTGCAGATGCTGAAGCCACTTAGCTTACTCAGGTGTGTTCCCACCCTTTCTCACCTTCTTCATACATGTGCAAAAAGGTCATGAGGACATAACTGTCTGTGAATTCTTTTTAGCTGGGAAATAGTAACCAAACTTTTCTTCCCTAAAAGTCCTTATTGAATGATGGCCCTCTTATGATTGAAGTACTAGCCTCCAGCAAAGCTCACATTCAAACTCCATGGTTGCTGTCAGTGTCAACCGATGGGAAATGTTAGCAGAGATGATGTGGTATCTTCATGTGTTAATTAAGTTATTATGGGGTGGCTAGGATAAGAGTTTTCATGATAGGCTCCTGAGGAGTAAGGGTAGCTGGATTTTTTGTCGTTTTTTTCCTATGGGATATTTTATTTATTTACATTTCAAATGCTATCCCCTTTCCAGATTCTCCCCCCCCCCAGAACCCTCCTGTGCCATCCTCCCTCCTGCTCCTATGAGGGTATGCCCCCACCCACCTTCCCACTCCCACCTCCCTGCCCTCGCATTTCCCTATACTGGGGCATCAAGCCTTCCCAGGACCAAGAGCCTCTTCTCCCATTGATGCGCAACAAGGTCATCCTTGACTGCACATACAGGTGGAGCCGTGGGTTCCTCCATGTGTACTCCTTGGTTGGTGGTTTAGACCCTGAGAGCTCTGGTTGGTTGATATTGTTGTTCTTCCTATGGGGTTGCAAATTCCTTCAGCTCCTTCAATCCTTTCTCTAACTCCTCCATTGGGGACCCCGTGATCAATTCAATACAAGCATCCACCTCTGTATTTGTCAGGCTCTGGCAGAACCTCTCAAGAGACAACTATATTAGGCTACTGTCAGCATGCACTTCTTGGCATCCACAGTCGTGTCTGCTTTTGGTTACTGTATATGGGATGGATCCCCAGGTGGGGCAGTCTCTGGATGGCCTTTCCTTAAGTCTCTGCTCCACACTTTGTCTCTGTATTAGCTCCTGTGAGTATTTGTAACCCCTTCTAAGAAGGACCAAAGCAACCACACTTTGGTCTTCCGTCTTCCTGAGCTTCATGTGCTCTGTAAATTGTGCCTTGAGTATTCTGAGCTTTTGAGCTAATATCTACTTATCAGTGTGTGAATACCATGTGTGTTCTTTTGTGATAGAGTTACCTCACTCAGGATATTTTCTTTCCTTCTCTTTTTTTTTGTTAATTTCAAAATATGCTCTTTATTTACATGTGTTTTGGTTGATTACATGCATGTTTTATTTTTAAACAAGTGATTAGCAAAAATGCATCAAAGTTTTAAAATTGCAATTAACTATACAAAAGTATAGCTTACTTTTTAATGTTAAAAATATTCTGTTGCAGAATTCTTTGTGTACAAACATGTCTATGAAACCTGAGGCTAGGCATTTCATAAACTTTTTTGAGGGAATTATATCTAGTAAATAAGCCCCAGAGTGCTAAACTACAAGACTAAAGTGCTACTTCTTCACTTTCCTGAACAGGTCAACAGACCTAGAGGCAATGGCTCTAAGCTGTCACATTCCCCACCATAGCCTGGAAGAAGATGCATGGATGGTGCTGAGATTGCAACCACACAAGTCCCTTAACACTGGTGATGTCATGATCTGAGCCACATCATGTCTTTGAAACAGCATGGGTAGCTTTCCCTGAGCCTATGAACAAAGGAATTAAGAATTTGGATATGTGCTGATCTAACTGGAATAAAAGCACCTTAAAATAATTTGGGTTCTAAAGCTGAACCTGAAAACCTACAGGTGTTAAACTTAGTGAACCCAATCCTGTTGATCTTATTTTTAAAAAAAACTTTACCTGGCATTTTAGGTCCCTACATCTAAGACTAAGTTAAATATGTTGATGGTCTCATTTGAAGCAATTTAAAAAAATAAAAAATTATTTTTATGAGTATGAGTGTTTGCTTGCATGTGCAGGTTTGAACCTGGTGCACTCAGATGCCAGATCTGGAAGTGAAGTTACAGAGTAAAGCCATGAGGTGGGTTCTATGAACTGAACCTGGGTCATCGGAAGAGCATCCAGCACTCTTAGCCACTGAACCATCTCCCCAGTCTCTCAGGAGGTTCTTGAAAGCTGTAGGGGAAAATTAACCAGGCTAGATATTCCATGAAGTGCCGAAGGGGTGGGTCTCCACTTGTCAAGGTTCATCTTGGGTGAGCACGGGCATACTTTACCCATTGGCTGCTGCTTGGGCTGCAGGGAAGCAGGTGAGTGGGGAAGGCCTTGGGTGATGGGTGCTGAAGAGCGAGACACAGGTCTGCTTTCTCTCTCACTGGCTGTCTGAAGGAGACAGCTTTAATTTTTACCTTAGAAGAGAAGAGGCCAAAAATGAAAGTTGGGCAGGAGGAGAATTCTATAGGGAGTATTTGCTTCTATGTCTCATTTGCAGACACTTAATGACTGGAAGCCCTGGGGACTTAGGAGACCTTTACCTTAATGTATGCTTTCCTGCCTTAAAAACACTGGCACCAACTAAGAAGGAGAGGGAAGGAGGTGGCAGCTGGTCCAAGGACCTAGAGAGACTGCTTAGGGCTGGGGAAAAGCTTTGTCATCCTGGAGAGGGTAGGGAAAGCAGCTGCACTGTTTTATGAGAGGTACAGGATGAATCTGTGAAGGAAGCCACTTAAAAAGGAATGCAAATGCAAAAAGAACCTCCATTTCAGACTTACCTTTTCTACTTTGCTGAGTTGGCTGGCTCTCTGTATAAATAACCCCCCCCCAATGCATTCCCATAAAAGGAGAATAAAGAAACAAAAATTAATCCAGTGCTCATGGAGAATAGTTTTGCAAGGAAGGCAACTATTTGTGATGTGTGAATTTTGTGAAGAATTACCTATTCAAAGACTTGAGGAAGACTGAGCAAGTCAAGACTCAATGTGGAGGGTAGGCATGGTGCTCTGCCCTTAATTGCAGCAGAGGCAGAAGGAGCTGGATTTCTGATTTTTAGGCCAACCTGGTTTATACAGCTTCAGGATAACCAGGAGTACATAGAACCTGTCTATGTTAAAAGGTGATTTTGGTAGAGCCAGGGGAAGTCCCACATCCCTGAGTTTGTGACCAGGAAGACATTTGACCAGGAAGATATCAGTAGCTCCTGCTCCCCCATGCCCTTGCCTACCAGACTGAACTGGCAGCCCACATAGGAACCTTGCTACAATTCCTAGGTGGGTGCTAAGGAAAGGAGGGTCTGAAGAGGTTGACCTGCAGAAAAGCACAAATGGCCAATTCAAACTAGTCCAATCACTTCTGCATAAAGCTCTCAGGAACTTCTATAGATATCTCAAATTCCCAGAATTTAAGTGCTGTAGGAATTCAGCGCAGCTTAGAGTGCCTGGTCCAAGTTAGAGATAGCATGCTTTGGAACAGAGACATGGGAAAGATCTTTTTGCCAAGTCTTGTCAAGAACAGTATTTGGCAATGGTGGGAGGCCCCTTTTTCCTAGACACAGATCTCACCCAGAGGCTACCTATCCTTACCTGGCTGCTCTGTTCCACTTCCTGGTTAGGCAAGTACATGTGAAAAGAACCTTAATGATCAGGAACAGACCAAACTAAATTACACTTGGCAAAGAAAAGCTGTAGATGTCAATTTCTTGTATGTTACAGTGACCCAGGTAGGGTAGTTAGGTTTTGTTCCATATCTAACAATACAGCCCACAAGTGACACCCAATCCTCAAGCTACTTGACACTCAACAAGAGTCCAGTGGTCTGAGACCCAAACCTTCACACTTCCACACAAAAAGGATACCAGAAACTTAGGAAATGATGTGGAAACAGTGGTCTCATTGTACATTTGGGCTTGAGCAAGTATAACTCGGCCAATGTTGCAGATGCATAGGAGGCCCTGGTGGAGGACCCAGACTTCAGGAGCAAATATTGGGTTGCTGTAGCTGGCACTTGGGATAAGTGGGAGCAGTGGCCAAGAAGGGAGATGAGAAACATACTTTGCAGTTGCAGCTTCTAGCCCAAGGAATGCCTTTTAGGAAAAAAATCACAGTAAGAGTGGCTGAGTAGAAAAGGTTAGGGGACCTCTGTACAGAGCCATATTGGGGTATCAGGCCACATGGTAGGAACTTGGCATTGGCCAAGGACAAGGGCTTCAGGCAGGAATCTGACATTGGGGCATAATAGGGAAGTAAGTTACAGCAGGAATTTTTATCCTAGGGTAGAGTGCTCAGAGTGTACTTGGCATTGGTCAAGATGAACTTCTCCCAGCCCTTGCTGAGCATGGATTCCCATGCTAGTCAGGATCCTGCTCCACCTAGGGTGGAGTGCTCAGAGTGAAGGTGAAGTTCATTGTTCCTCCAGGTCTACCAATTCCTGAATTAAGCAGGTGATCCACCCAGCTGCCTGAGCAGTGGAGCCAAGGACTGCCAGAAGACTTCCCTGGAACTCAGCCTGGAGTCTGGGGGGGCGAGGGGCTTGCCAAAACTGTTAAAAGGTCTGACCTTGATTAAAGTTGGGACCTCTATCGGTAAACTATCATCCTGGCCTCATTCTTTTAGCCCCTTTCCATCCATCCCTCAGCTTCTGTTCCAGGAAACCAGTTCGTAGTAGCTACAGGCAGCTACAGAATATAACAGACCTCATGCAGGGGGAGCAGAGCAAAGCACCCGGGATACTTCCATTGCCCCTGACTATTCAGGTTGCACACCAACCACCTCAACCTATCTGAAAGTCTGATGAGCAAATTTGCCTCTAAAAGTACGGGACTTTGGTGATGCTGGCTTTTGAGTAGTTGAGTCCAAGGATAGAAAAAGATGCAGCTAAAGCTAAAAGCCAAGATTCTATGAAAGCTGTAGGTACAATAATTTATAATATTGATCATATGGAAATCATTAAGGGGGATTTCCATATTGTATCCAGGTATGTAATATGAAATGCTGGATGCTAGCCTATAACAAAATTATAAGCCAGGAGATGTCACTTCTGACACTGGTCACTTGAAAACAGTTCACTGTAAACTGAGTGTGGGCATTTGACTCTGGTACTATAAACAGAGGGACATAGGTATGAACTATTGGGGTCAATCAGGCTAAGGCCCTCACAGAAAATGTTTCATACTCCCTTGCCCTGCATAGAAATCCAGCTGGCCTGTCACAAACAGAGCACATTGGGAACAGCTTATTCCTTGAAACTGGATTTGTAATTTTCCAAATGGACTCTGCCAGGAGCCCCTATTCCCACCCCCGCCACCCCCTTTTGCAAGAGGATGTCACTACGAAACCAAGTCTGGTCTCAAACCTGTGACCCTGCCTGTCTCAGCTGGGACTATACAGGTGTATACTGCCACAACTGGGCTCCCATAGCACTTTTTAGACAAATAGAAATTTTCTTCTTCAACTGATCCCAGCTACTGGAGGGAAAGGCAGGTCCCCGCTCATTCTAAGGTTAGGTAGAATCCAAGAGCAGAGGAACAAAGCCATCCACCTCCATGCCTGAATGGACTTCCTGTGGGATGAAGCAGAACAGAGCAGGTAACAAGGCATTGTAGTGGCACTGCTGTGACAAGAGAAGGGAGAGTGAACTGTATAAGAATAGTCTGTGCTTTACACAGTGAATTCACGCGTTTCATGAATCCTCCTGGACGCAGTTATCTCTGGAAAAGTTGGACAGAAAGAACCAAAGACCAGCATGCATTTTCCCTCTACAAACACCTTCAGTTAGGGATCTCAAGTCCACAGAGCTGAGGCCCACACCAGCAGAAGGCCAGCCATGCAAGAGCTTCCTCAAACTATTTACAACTCCTACTGGCTCACTGGTTTCAGAAGTACAGGGAACTTATTTGAGATAAACGTTTGAAAATGCAGTAAGGCATTTTTCTTATGTAGACAAAGAGCCAAGGGGAGGAGAAGGGAAGCCAAAGTGTCTGTCCTAGCCATCCTGATGGGTGAGGACTGGTTTTGCTAAGAAAGGGGCTCTTCTTTGGAGCCATCTGAGGGGCCCAGAGAGACTCATTTGCCAGTGGGCTGAGGCCAGCAGCTGTAATGGAATCACACTAATCTTGCGGTATACTTGAGCAGTACCCTGGCCCCTGAGTTACACAAGGTCAGTGGAGGTTCAGAGTTAAGCTCCTGCTGGGTCTTACTGATAACTAGGAGGGCGAACAGAAGAGAAATGGCTCCTGAGCAGACCTCTCCATGTGTTTCCAATAGCTTCAACTTGGAAGATTTGAGAGCAAGTGTGAACTGGCACATGTGGCAGGGATTCCTCTGCTGTTGTTTCCAAAGTCTTTAGGATCCAAGATGGCCTTATTAAAAGAACAGAACCTGAAAAAGCCTTGCAGCAGCTGCCTCACCAAAGAGTGGCAACCAGTTGTGCTTCAGCCAATGAAACAACTGGCCTCACTTGACTCGGGATGCCAAGAGGATGTGTGGCAACAATAGGCTGTCAAGTCTGCACATCAACTTACGGGTCCATAGGTGGAGGAGGCACCCAAGCCCCATTCGCAGTTCTGGTCTCTAACACGTGTGCTTATCTTCCCTTTTGCTCGATGTGGAGGTGGCTGGGAGATGCTTAGGAAACTTCTGAAACCAAACCTGCAGGCTTATCCACTCCTTTTGGCATAGGGTGATATCAGGGTGCTTTGGTTGTCACAAGACCCAGACGCCTAGGATCTCCGCTCATAAGGCAAAGGAACTGACAGTGGGTGCTCCAGGCAGAGAGCAGCCAAGATGGAGTCTGCTCGTGTTCCTTCTGGCTCCATACTGATGTGTCCAACAGCAGTCTGATCCTTGCAGCAAGCTATACAATATTCTCTGCTCTAGGGAGGGGCTCCTGTGGGGGACCGCAGTCCTGTTCACTGAGCAACTGGACCAGCTGCAGCACCAGCATGTTGCACAGCTGACACAGTTTCCGGACTTCCAGACACTTTAACGAGGCACTTTCTGTGAAAGGCCTGCTCACATGGACAAATCCCCAGTTGATCACGAGGCTTGAAATCTCCTAGACACACAGCTCCTAGACATTTACAGAACTCCTGTAAATTAAGTTCTTTTACTTTTTTTTTAATATAACCTATTTGTAGGCATAAAATTCTTTGTGTGCTTAGTGTTTCAGCTTAGTCAAGAAACAACAGAAAAGTAAACTAAGGGTGAAGACAGCAGTGCCAAAAACCACAATGTGTGTGTTGAGAGGCACATTCTGGAACCCAATATAAGGCATCCTGAAGTTACAATGTCGAAAATCGGAGCTCAGGGATGAACTGTTTAGTTCCAGAACTCAGGAGGCAGAGGCTAGCCTGATCTACAGAGCCACTTCCAGGACAGTCAAAGCTACACTGAGAAGTCATGGGTGGTGGACAGCAGGGTAGCACGTGGCAGTGCCCAGAGTCAACTTTCGTGCTGCAAAACTGCTAGCTAGCTGCATCTGAGTCCGAGCTGCTGAGCAGGTGGTAGCAACTGCTTAGCTGAGGCCCTGAGAGGGGCGGGCAGAATGATATTTTCTTTTTCTTTTTTTTTATTCGATGTATTCTTTATTTACATTTCAAGTGATTTTCCCTTTCCTGGGTAAAGGGAATCCCCCCCCCCGCTCCCCGAAAGGCAAATAAGACCTCTTCCCTCCCCCTGTTCCCCAATCCACCCCTTCCCACTTCCCTGTCCTGGTATTCCCCGACACTGCTGCACTGAGCTTTTCCAGGACCGGGGGCCACTCCTTCCTTCTTCTTGGGCATCATTTGATATGTGTATTGTGTCTTGGGTATTCCAAGATTCTAGGCTAATATCCATTTATCATTGAGTGCATACCATGAGTGTTCTTTTGAGGCTGTGTTACCTTACTTAGGATGATGTCCAGTTCCATCCATTTGTCTAAGAATTTCATTAATTCATTGTTTCTAACGGCTGAATAGAACTCCATTGTGTATATATACCACTGTATCCATTCCTCCGTTGAGGAATATCTGGGTTCTTTCCAGCTTCTGGCTATTATAAATAGGGCTGCTATGAACATAGTGGAGCATGTATCCTTATTACATGCTGGGGAATCCTCTGGGTATATGCCCAGGAGTGATATAGCAGGGTCCTCTGGAAGTATCATTCCCAGTTTTCTGAGGAACCCCCATTCTGACTTCCAGAGTGGTAGTACCAGCTTGCAACCCCACCAGCAGTGGAGGAGTGTTCCTCTTTCTCCACATCCTCACCAGCACCTGTTTTCTCCTGAGTTTTTGATCTTAGCCATTCTGACTGGTATGAGGAGAAATCTCAAGGTTGTTTTGATTTGCATTTCCCTGATGACTAAGGATATTGAACATTTCTTTAGGTGCTTCTCAACCCAGAATGATATTTTCTAATTCCATCCATTTGCCTAAGAATCTCATGAATTCATTGTTTTTAGTAGCTGAGTAGTACTCCATTGTGTAAATGTACCACATTTTCTGTATCCATTCCTCTGCTGAGGGACATCTGGGTTCTTTCCAGCTTCTGGCTATTATAAATAAGGCTGCTATGAACATAGTGGAGCATGTGTCCTTGTTATAGTTGGAGCATCTTTTGGGTATGTGCCAAGAAGTGGAATGGCTGGATCCTCAGGTAATACTATGTCCAATTTTCTGAGGAACTGCCAGACTCATTTTCAGTAATTGTACCAGCTTGCAATCTCACCAGCAATGGAGGAATGTTCCTCTTTCTCCACATCCTTGCCAGTATCTGCTTTCACCTGAGTTTTTGATCTTAGCCATTCTCACTCATTTGAGGTGGAATCTCAGGGTGGTTTTGATTTGCATTTCCCCCATGACTGAGGATGCTGAACATTTTTTAGGTGCTTTTTCTACCATTCAAGTTTCCTCAAGAAAAAAAGACAGCATTTTCAACAAATGATGCTGGTTCAACTGGAGGTCATCATGTAAAAGAATCCAAATAAATCCATTTTTAACTCCTTATACAAAGCTCAAGTACAAATGGATCAAGGACCTCCACATAAAACCAGATTCACTAAATCTAATGGAAGAGAAAGTGGGAAAGAGCCTTGAACATATTAACACAGGAGAAAATTTACTGAACAGTACACCAATGGCTCAGGCTCTAAGACCAACTATACACAAATGGAACCTCATAAAATTGCAAAGCTTCTGTAAGGCAAAGGACACTGTCAATAGGACAAAACGGTAACCAACAGATTGGGAAGAGATCTTTACCAATGCTACATTTGATAGAGGGCTAATATCCAATATATACAAAGAACTCAAGAAGTTAGACTCCAGAGAACAAAATAACCCCATTAAAAAAATAGATTTTCTGTCTTATGAACACAGGCACACTTGATTTTGGACTAACATGTGACATAAGATGGTCCATTTTTGCTATCATTGATCAATGGCTTCCCAAAATGCAAGAATACATAGAGCCATTCTTCCTTGGCCCAGGTGAAAACAACCAGCTTGAGGTGGTCCCATCAGGCCCACAAAGGAAGCAGACAGAGACCCCATGGAAGTGACTCAGAATGAGAGAGCCAGATAATTAAGATAAATGATAAAACATTTTTCATGCTATTAGACCTTGTCTATGTATACTTTTTAGTATTTTAGTGTTCCCTTTGCTCCTAAATCTCAAGGTCAAATTCCATTCACCCATAACCATCAACAGTGGACCTTGAGATTCATACCCCAGAATAATCTTAACACTCCCACTATTTGTCATCAATGGTGACACAGGACCATGCCTTATTATTCGACCCATCCTATGTTAAAAACAATCCATTGCTTAGATGACAGACAGATAATCCTTTAGTAATCTACAAGCTTACAAATGCATCTAAATGACAGACAGGTGCACCTAAAGACATGATGACAGAGGATGAGAGATCAATCCACATAGGGTGCAAAGACCAGGCATAGCTTTAAAATCCTTGGAAATATTATGGTCCAGAAAGGCAAGTAATTGAGAAAATCCTATAATACCCAGTGTCTACAAATGTAAAAGAGATGCAGGTATCCTTGGATCCTGGGATATCGGCAGGTTTTCACACCCACCTTGCCCAAGTTGCCCACCCACTGTATAACTAACTTGGTAAATAGAGGTAACATATGGACCTACAACAGTCACGCACAAGAAACTTTTAATAAGCCTAAGATCATCTTTTTCTGATGGTTTCTATCATCGTTGGAAAGGCTAAATGGCTGTGGACTTTTACCACAAGAGTGATAAGAGATATTGATGGAACATATACACAAGTGACTAAGAAGTATACTGTAAAGAACCTATGCATTTTGGGGGAGGGGTGCAAATATGCCTGTGTGAAAGGTATTATGGGCTTCTTGAAAACATTTCCAGGTCAAAAAAAAAATAAATATGAAAGACACCGTCAAGCATGTCACACAACTCTGTTGTAAGTGTGGACACAGGTGAAAATTGATGGTGATAAGAGGAGTCATTTCATAAACCGATGTGTCAATCTAGGTTGAATGCAAGCCTATTCTAGGACACTTCCACCTATCATACTATTTAACTAGGATGGGAAATTTTTGAACATATAATTAGAGCAATAGTTAAAGAGCCTAAGAACAAGAAGCAGCCTGCAGGAGTGAAAAGGGCACTGCCAAAGGCCATAAGTTCATTAATTAAAAGCACCAGGTGCCAGAGATAGATTGCCTTCCTACAATTTGTTAGCCTGAGCAGCACATGGGAGCCCATAAAACATCAAGGCTTTGGCTGCTGCCATTGGATACATGCCAGGCCAAGACAATAAGACTATTGCTACAGAGACCATGTAGTCTGGTTGGAGTACATGGAGAAATAAAGCTAGGCTAGAGGTAGAGGTTTCCACCTTGCTGGTTATCTTTCATTGTGCCAGAAGGTGAACTGAGGGCTGCTGGAGAGAACTGTCAGCAAATCCAGGTATAGTCCCTGCATGCTAGAGTACCAACGCCAACCAAGGTATGCAAGATTGTGAAGTTGTGGCATGAGTATTGTGGAAAACTCAAGAACATGGAACCCTCACTCAGGATTTTGTTTTGTACTATAAACCACTTGCTGGGGAGAAAATAGTTCCAGATTTCATGATTCTGTTTGCTAACATAGATCTGATGTGCTTATCTAACTGACTTCTGAACATTTGTGTGTGAGATCATAAATCATTGTTTTTCTGTCAACTATAGAATCTTCTTTTGCAATGAGTAGTGTACCACAGATGTCCAACAACCATAAATGATACTCCTAAAAACTAGGGACAGTTGTTATAGCATAGTGGCTCAATAATTAGCCTTGATGGCAATTGCTCACTTTGAGGCTCAGGGAATTTTGATAAAGAACTCAGGAAGGGCTAAAGGAAAATCAGAAATAAATGCAGTGCTGTAGAGCATTTTCTTCTATATAGAAATTTTCCAACAAGAGGGAGCAAAAGACTCATGAGAAACAAGATGCAAAACAAAACTTTCCTCAAAACTGTGAGACTTGAAGGATTTATAGAGGCAATAACCTCTGGAGGAGGAGATTCTGAGCAGAGGCATGGGGTTGATGTTCTCTGGCCTTTCAAGCTGCAGAAATCTACAAATGACATGAATATACAAGCTCAGAGGGCATATTCTTGAGATAGACACCCTCCTCCTCCTCCTCCCCCTCTTCCTCTTCCTCCTCCCCCTCTTCCTCTTCATCCTCCTCCTCTTCCTCCTCCTCTTCCTCCTCTGCCTTCCCCCTCTTGCTCCTCCTCCTCCTTATAGTTGTGGCTGCTTCTTCCTTGAAAGCTATCACTGTACAAGACATTAGAAAACACTTAAGATGTTATTGCAAGTGTAGAATTATTAGATTTCTCTCTTCCACCAATCCAGAGGTCTCTGGCAGTAATAGCTCCATGAATGTCATTCAAGTCTTGTACTCTACCTGTAGGATAAACAATAAATGATTGTTAACAAATTTTGAAAAATGTAATGTTGTGTATGAAACTTTCAAAGAAAAATAAGTATTCTTTGTTGTTGGTGGTCCTGTTGACTTCTCATTTGGGGACCATAGAATATTTACAGACTATATTTTTTCATTAATTTATTTACTGTACATCACTATTACAGATTCCACTCCCTCTTCTCCTCTCCCATGCCCCTCCCTTTCTCCTCAGTGAAGGGGAAACCTTCCAAGGATATCAACCCACCTTGTCATATCAAGCTGCAGTTGGAATAGGTACATATTCTCCTATTGAAGCTAGACAGGGCAGCCTAGTTAGAGGAATGGACTCCAAAGTCAGGCAACACAGTCATAGATAGCCCCTGCTGCAGTTATTAGGGAACCCACATAAAGAAAAACCAAGCTTCACATCAGTTACATATATGTAGGGGGTCTAAGTCCACACTATACTTTTGCTTTGGTTGGTGATTCAGATTCTGTGAGCTGTTATGGGCTCAGGTTATTTGATTCTGTGGGGTTTCGAGCAGTGTTCTTGACCTCTCTGGATCCTTCAACCTTTCCTTCACCTCTTTCACAATCTTCCACAAACTCTGCCTAAAGTTTGGCTGTGTATCTCTGCATATTTTCCATCAGCTGCTAGGTGAGGTCTCTCCAAGTGTAGTTATGCTAGAGTCCTGTATACAAGTATAGCAATTTATCATTAATAGTATCAGGGCTTGGGTCTCTCTAATAGGATGAGTCCCAAGTAGGGTCAGTCATTGTTTGGCCATTTCCTCCATTACTGCTCCATCTTTTTTTTAATATTTTTATTTTCTATATTCTTTGTTTACATTCCAAATGATTTCCCCTTTCCCGGATCCCCCTTCCCCATATGTCCCATAAACCTTCTTCTCTCCATCCTTTAACCCTGTACATCTGTAGGCAAGATAAATTTGAGGTTGAAAGTTTTGTAGTTGGTTGGTGTCCACATCTCTACAGGGAAAGTCTACCATGGTTAGAAGGGAACAATTTCAGGTTCCATTTCCCCTGTCGCCAAAAGTCTTAGACCTAGGGTTCCACTTATATGTTTCTGGAATATTCCCTTGTTTTAGGTTTCTGATTCATCACAGAGCTGCCTCCTCACCAATTTCAGTTCTCTTCCAGTTCTCTCTCCCTAAGTTCTCCTGACACTTGATCCCTCTTCTCCCCTTCCTAGCCCATCTTTCAGTTAGTTCACATACTCCATCGATCCATAATGTCAACTTTATTTCCCTTTCTGAGTGATATTGAAGCATCTGCCCTTGGGCCTTGCCTGTTACTTAGGTTATTTGGGTCTGTGGACTGAAGCATGCTTATCATGGACTTTATGTCTAATAGCCATTTATTAGTGAGTAAATACCAGGTGTGCCTTTCTGGATCTGGGTTACTTGGTTTAATTATCTAGTTCCTTCCATTCGCCTGCAAATTTCATGATGTCCTGCTAAGTAGTTTTCCATTGTGTAAATGAACCACATTTTCTTTATCCATTCTTTTGTTGATTCTTTTGTTGTCTAGGCTGTTTCCAGTTTCTCACTATTATGAATAAAGCTGCTATGAACATAATTAAGAAATTGTTTTTGTGGTGTGGTACATCATCTTTACGGTATATTCCCAGGAGTGGTTTAGCTATGTCTTCCAGTAGAACTATTTCCATGTTTTGAAGAAGCAACAGATTGATTTCCAGAGTAGTAAATCAAGTTCACACTCCTATCAGTGATTCAAGAGTGTTCCTCTTACTCCACATCCTCACCAGCATGTGCTGTCCCTTTCTTTACCTTTTATCTTAGATATTCTGATATGTATAAGGTGAAATCTCAGATTTGTTTCAATTTGCATTGTGCTGATAACCAAGTACTTTGAACACTTCTTTAAACATTTCTTGGCCATTCAAAATTCATCTGTAGAGAATTTTCTGTTCAGCTCTATACCCCGTTATTTAATTTAGTTGTTATATATTTTGGATATTAGGCCTCTGTCAGATGGAGGGTTGGAAAAGATATTTTCTCTGTCTGTAGGCTACCATTTTGTCCAGTTCACAGTGTCCTTTGCCTTACAGAAAATCTATTTCGTTTCATGAAGTCCCATTCAGTAAATGTTGATATTAGAGCCTGAGCCATTGATGTTGTGTTTAGGAAGATGTCCCCTATAGCAATGAGTTCAAGGCTATTTTCCACTTTCTCTTTTATTAAATTTGGTATATCTGGTTTTATATTGAGGTCCTTGACTCACTAGGACTTGAGTTTCATACATGTTAATAAATATGGATCTATTTGCATTCTTCTACATGCAGACATCCAGTTAGGCCAGCACCGTTGGTTGAAGATGCTTTCCTTTTTGAATTTTATGGTTTTGGCTTCCTTGTCAAAAATCAATTGTCCATAGGTATATAGGTTTATTTCTGTGTTTTCAGTACAGTTCCATTGATGAACCTGTCTCTTTCTATACCAATATCATGCAGTCTTTATTACTATTGTTCTGTAGTACAACTTGAAATCATAGATGGTGATACGTCCAGAAGTTCTTTTATTATACAGGATTATTTTCAATATCCTGGGTTTTTATTTTTCCCTATGAAGTTGACAATTGTTCATTCAAGGTCTGTAAAACAAATTGTGCTGGAATTTTTATGGGAATTGCATTGAATCAGTAGATTGCTTTTGATAATATGGGCATTTCACTATGTTAAACCACTGATCCATGAGCACCGGAAATCTTTCCATATTCTGATATCTCCTTTGATTTCTTTCTTCAGAAACTTGAAGCTCTGGTTTTACAGGTCTTTGACTTGTTTGGTTAGACTTATATCAAGATGTTTAATATTATTCATGGCTATTGTGAAGGGGATGTTTCCCTAATTCTTTTTCTGCTCAACTGTTGTTTGTATAGGGAAGATGTAATGATTTTTTTAAAGTTCATTTGCATACAGCTACTTGGCTGACGATTTTAACAGCTGTAGGTGTTCTTTAGAAGAATTTTGTGGTTCACTTCTGTATGTTATCATATCATATTGGAGCAGAGATACTTTGACTTCTTCCTTTTCAATTTGTATCCATTTGACCTCCTTTAGTTGCATTATTATTTTGGCTAGAACTGCAAATACTATGTGGAAGAGATATGTAGAAAGTGAACAGAGTTGCCTTGTCCCTGATTTTAGTTGAAGTTCTTTAAGTTTCTCTCCATGTAATTTGATGTTGGCTATTGGCTTCCTGTATGCTACCTTTATTGTCTTTCTGTATGTGCCCTATATCACTGATTTCTTCAAAACTTTTAACATGAGGTGTGTTAAATTTTGTCAAAGGCTTTTTCAGTGTCAAGACGATCATGTGGATTTTTTCATTCAATGGGTTTATATGGTGGATTACATCAATGGATTTTTGTATATTGAACCACCCCTGCATCCTTGGGATGAAGCCTACTTGATCATGTTGGATGATGTTCTTGGTCTGTTCTTCAATGTAATTTTTTCATCTTTTTTCCCTATTTATTTACTTACTTATTTATTTATTTTTACTTAGTCACTTTACATCCTGCTCATTGATTCTCCCCTCCAGAATACCACCTCCCACAGCCTTCCCCGATCCCCTATCCCTTTCTCCTCTGAGCAGGTGGGTACCCCACCAGCACATCAAGTTTCACTGCGGCTAGGCACATCCTCTCCCATTGAAGCCAGACAAGGAAGTCCAGCTATAATAATATATCCCACATATAGTCAACAGCTTTTGGCATAGTTCACACTCCAGTTATTCAGGACCCACATGAAGAGCATACAACAAAGACACTTCCTCAACTATATTCATAACATCTTTATTTGAAATAGCTAGAAACTGGAAACCACCTAGATATCCCTCAATTGAAGACTGGATAAAGAAAATGTGGCACATCTATTTAAAGAAAAGGCATCATGAATGCTGCAAGCAGATGGATGAATCTTGAAAGAACATTATCCTGACTGAGGTAACCCAGTCCCAAAAGGACATGCACGGTATATACTCACTTTTAAGTGGATATTAGCCTTAATATACAGGATTCCCATGCTACACTCCACAGATAAGCTAAACAAGGAGGGAGTCACAAGCAAGAATGCTTGAGTATCATTTAGAAGGGGTAATAAAATAGAATTTAGAGGCAAATGAGGAAGAGAAACTTGAAGCAATCCCACTAAAATTAGGGACTAGACAAGGCTGCCCTCTCTCTCCATATTAATTCAATATAGTACTTGAAGATTTAGCTAGAGCAATTAGACAACAAAACAAGGTCAAAGGGATACAAATTGGAAAGGAAGAAGTCAACTTATCACTATTTGCAGATGATGTGATAGTATACTTAACCGACCCAAAAAACTCCACCAGAGAACTGCTATAGCTGATAAACAACTTCAGCAAAGTGGAGGGATGTGAAATTAACTCAAACAAATCAGTAGCCTTCCTGTACTCAAAGAATAAACAGTCTGAGAAAAAAATTAGGGAAATGATACCCTTCACAATAGTCACAAACAATATAAAGCATCTTGGTGTGACTCTAACCAAACAAGTGAAAGATTTGTGTGACAAGAACTCTAAGTCTCTGAAGATAGAAATTGAAGAAGACTTCAGAAGATGGAAAGATCTTCCATGCTCTTGGATTGGCAGGATTAACATAGTAAAACTGGCCATCTTGCAAAAAGCAAGCTACATCTTCAAAGCAAATCCCATTAAAATCCCAACTCAATTCTTCATAGAGTTAAAAGAGCAATTCTCAAATTCATCTGGATTAACAAAAAACACAGGATAGCTAAAACTATTCTCCACAGTAAAAGAACTTCTAGGAGACTCATTATTCCAAACCTCAAGCAGTATTACAGAGCAATACTAATACTCTGCATGGTGTTTGTACTGTGACAGGCAGGTAGATCAGTGGAATAGAATTGAAGACCCAGAAATGAACCCACACACCTATGGTCACTTGGTCTTTGGCAAAGGAGCTAAAACCATCCAATGGAAAAAGATAGCCTTTTCAACAAATGGTGCTGGTTCAACTGGCAGCTAGCATGCAGAAGAATGCAAATCAATCCATTCTTATCTCCTTGTACTAAGCTCAAGTCCAAGTGTGAATCAAGGACCTCCACATAAAACCAGACACACTAAAACTAATATAAAAGAAACTGGGGAAGAGCCTTGAGCACATGGGCACAGGGGAAAGTTTCCTAAACAGAACACCAATAGCTTATGCTCTAAGATCAAGAATGGACAAATGGGACCTCATAAAATTACAAAGTTTCTGTAAGGCAAAGAACACTGTCAAAAGGACAAAATGGCAACCAACAAATTGTGAAAAGATCTTTACCAACCCTACATCCGACAGAGGACTAATGTCCAAGATATACAAAGAACTCAAGAAGGTAGACTCCAGAGAACCAAATAACCCCGTTAAAAATGGGGTACAGAGATAAAAAAAGAATTTTCACCTGAGGAATACTGAATGGCTGAGAAGCACCTAAAGAAATGTTCAACATCCTTAGTCATAAGGGAAATACAAATTAAAACAACCTTGAGATTTCACCTCACACCAGTCAGAATGGCTAAGATCAAAAACTCAGGAGACAGAAGGTACTAGTGGGGCTGCTGGTGGAATTGCAAGTTGGTACAACCACTCTTGAAATCAATTTGATGGTTCCTCAGAAAACTGGGCATAATACTACCAGAGGACCCTGTTATACCATTCCTGGGCATATACCCAGAGAATTCTGCAGCATGTAATAAGGACACATGCTACACTATGTTCATAGCAACCCTATTTATAATAGCAAGAATCTGTAAAGAACCCAGATGTGCCTCAACGGAGGAATGGACACAGAAAACTTGGTATATTTACACAATGGAACACTACCCAGCTATTAAAACACTGAATTCATGAAATTTCTTAGGCAAAGGGGGAAAATGGAAAATATCATCCTGAGAGAGGTAATCCAATCACAAAAGAACACACATGGTATGCATTTACTGATAAGTGGATGTTAGCCTAGAAGCTTGGAATACCCAAGACACAATTCACATATCAAATGTTGCCCAAGAAGAAGGAAGAACAAAGTATGGATACTCTGGTCCTTCTTAGAAGGGGGAACAAAATACTCACAGAAGGAGATTCAGAGACAAAGTGTGGAGCAGAGTCTGAGGGAAAACCCACCCAGAGACTACCCCACCTTGTGATCCATCCCATATACAGTTACAAAACCCAGACACTATTATCGATACCCACAAGTACTTGATGGCCAGAGCTAGATATAGCTGTCACCTGGGAGGTTCTGCTAGTGCATGGCAAATACAGAGGGGGACACTCTCATCCAGGCATTGAACTGAGCACAGGGTCCCCAATGGGAGAGCTAGAGAAAAGACCCTAGGAGCTGAGGGGGTTTGCAGTGCCATAGGAGGAACAACAATATGAGCCACCCAGTACTCCCAGAGCTCACAGGGACAAAAACCATCAACCAAAGAGTACACATGGCTCCAGAAGCATAGACAGCAGAGGAGGACCTTGTTGGACAAAAAAAGGAAGAGAGACTATTGGTCCTGCAAAGGCTCGATGCAGTAGTGTAGGGGAATACCAGGACAGGGAAGCTAGAGAGAGTTGATTGGGGAACAGGAGGAGGGGAGATGGCTTATGGGATTTTCAGAGGTGGTGGAGGGACCAGGAAAAGGGAAATCATTTGAAATGTAAATGAATAATATATCTAATAAAAAAATTAAGAGGAAAAGTAAGAATACAGAATACCATGCCCCTTATTGGTAAGATGATTGTGTTCTGGCCTTCACTAGTGCACATGGAAATATTTGTTAAATCAAACGAGAAATGTTTGTAATATTTTATTAATTCCTCTAAATGGTATAACACTTTATCACCTGAAAATTGTTACAATTTGAAATATATTCTCTATTATTTCTGCTTTAATGTAAAGCTCTAAAGATATTAGAATGACAGGTTTTCCTCCAGTCATTTATCACCCTACATGCTTATTCTGGTTTGGTTAAATTTGACTTAAAAGAGTTGTATTTTTGTATTGTTTTTATAACAGGATATAATAAAAATCAAAACAAAACAAACAAAACTATATAGTATAGTTTCCTACTTTCAGGGAAATACCAGGGATATGCATACCCAGAGTGCAGTGGATAAACCTTACCCTGGGTAAGGAACCTTACACATGGTCATGATGTCATTCCTCCTAGGTAATTATAAGCCTGTATGTTTGTAAAAATGTATTTCAGCAGCCAGAGATATCTAACAAAACCCAACAGAATCTGAGGTGCTCTACTGAAAGAAGTATAGTTATGCTATTAGCACAAGAGACACAAGCCACAAGGGGGCACCATTCTACAGAGAACCAGAAGGCCACAGATGTAGGAAAGATATGACAGGGACACAGATGCCTGTCTTCAGAGCAATAGATGAATGTTTTAGTTATGAATTTTCTTACCACATCCTGGGTTCTCCTGAAAACACTAGGAACACACCAGAAAAGCAAGAGTTGGATTTAAAATCGTATCTCATGATGCTGATAGAGGGCTTCAAGAAAGACTTAAATAACTCCCTTAAAGAAATACAGGAGAACATGGATCAACAGGTAAAAGCCTTTAAAAAGGAAACACAAAAATCCCTTACAGAATTACAGGAAAACACAAACAATCAAGTGAAGGAACTGAACAAAACAACACAGGATCTAAAAGTGGAAGTAGAAACAATGAAGAAATCACAGTGAGACATCTCTGGAGATAGAAAACCTTGGAAAGAATTCAGGAGTCAACAACAACAGAATACAAGAGATAGAAGAAAGAACCTCAGGTGTTCAAGATACCATAAAAAACATTGACTCAACAGTCAAAGGAAATGCAAAATACATAAAGCTGGTAACACAAAACATTCAGGAACTCCAGGACACAATGAGAAGACCAAACCTAAGGATATAGGTATAGACAAGAGCAGGGATTTACATCTTAAAGGCCCAGTAAATATCTTCAACAAAATTGTAGAAGAAAACTTCCCTAACCTAGAGAAAGAGATGGCCATGAACATATAAGAAGTCTTCAGAAATCCAAATAGCCTGGACAGAACAGAAACTCCTCCCAGCACATAATAATCAAAACACCAAATTCACTAAACAAAGAATATTAAAAGCAGTAAGGGAAAAAGAGAAAGTAACTTGTAAAGGCGGGCCTATCAGAATCACAGCAGATTTCTCACCAGAGACGATGAAAGCTAGAAGATCCTAGGCAGACCTCATACAGACCATAAGAGAACACAAATGTCAGCCCAGACTACTATCTCAATCATCATGGATGGAGAAACGAAGATATTCCATGATACAACCAAATTTACACAATATCTCTCCAGAAATCCAGCCCTACAAAGGATAATTGATGGAAAATGCCAACACAAGGAGGGAAACTACACCCTAGAAAAAGCAAGAAAGTAATCTTATCCCAGCAAATCCAAAAGAAGATACCCACACAAACATGAAAATAACATCAAAAATAACAGGAAGAAACGATCACTATTCCCTAACATCTCTTAAGAACAATGGAATCAGCTCCCGAATAAAAAGACATAGACTAACAAAATATTTCTCATGTAAATCTTCAATTTTTATCAGAAAATGTTTGTAATGCCCCTTTTAATTAATTTAGTAATTTTTTATGTCTATCATTTTATCTGCATTATTTTTCATGATAATCTTCATTTTTTACATTTATATTTGTAATTCTTTTTCTTTCTTTACATTTTAAATGTTATCCCTTTTCCTCATTTCCCCTCTGAAAGCCTCCTATCCCATTCCCACTCCCTTCTTCTTGAGCATCATTTGATATGTGACTTATTTCTTGGGTATTCCAAGCTTCTAAGCTAATATCCACTTATCAGTGAGTGCATACCATGTGTGTTCTTTTGTGATTGGGTCACTTCACTCAGGATGACATTCTCCAGTTCCATCCACTTGCCTAAGACTTTCATGAATCCATTGTTTTTAAAAGCTGAGTAGTATTCCATAGTGTAAATATATCACATTTTCTGTATCCATTCCTCCATTGAGGGACATTAGGTTCTTTCCAGCTTCTGACTATTATAAATAGGGCTGCTATGAACATAGTGGAGCATGTGTTCTTATTACATGCTGGGGAATCCTCTGGGTAGATGCCCAGGAGAGGTATAGTGGGGTCCTCTGGAAGTATCATTCCCAGTTTTCTAAGGAACCGCCATACTGACTTCCAGAGTGGTAGTACCAGCTTGCAACCCCACCAGCAGTGGAGGAGTGTTCCTTTTTCTCCACATCCTCACCAGCACCTGATTTCTCCTGAGTTTTTGATCTTAGCCATTTTTGACTGGTGTGAGGTGAAATCTCAGGGTTGTTTTGATTTGCATTTCCCTGATGACTAAGGATGTTGAACATTTCTTTAGGTGCTTCTCAGTCATTCAATCCATTCAGTTTCTTTTCTATTAGTTTCAGTGTGACTGGTTTTATGTGGAGGTTCTTTATTCACATGGACTTGAGCTTAGTACAAGGAGATGAGAATGGATCAATTTGCATTCTTTTGCATGCTAACCTCCAGTTGAACCAGCACAATGTGTTGAAAAGGCCATCTTTTTTCCACTGGATGGTTGTAGTTCTTTTATCAAAGATCAAGTGACCATAATTCTGTGGGTCCATTTCCAGGTCTTCAATTCTATTCCATTGATCTACTGACCTGTCACTGTACCAATACCATGAAGTTTTTAACACAATTGCTCTGTAGTACTGCTTGGGGTCTGGGATAATTAGTCCCCCAAAAGTTCTTTTACTGTTGAGAATAGTTTTAGGTATCCTGGGTTTTTTGTTATTCCCGGTGAATTTGAGAATTGCTCTTTCTAAGTCTATGAAGAATTGAGTTGGGATTTTGATGGGGAATGCATTGAATCTGTAGCTTGCTTTTGGCAAGATGGCCAGTTTTACTATATTAATCCTGCCAATCCAAGAGCATGGAAGATTTTTCCATCTTCTGAGGTCTTCTTTGATTTCTCTCTTCAAAGACTTGAAGTTCCTGTCATACAGGTCTTTCACTTGTTTGGTTAGAGTCACACCAAGATACTTTATATTGTTTGTGGCTATTGTGAAGGGTGTCATTTCCCTAATTTCTTTCTCAGCCTGTTTGTCCTTTGAGTATAGGAAGGCTACAGATTTTCTTGAGTTAATTTTATAACCAGCCATTTTGCTGAAGTTGATTATCAGGTTTAGAAGAGCCCTGGTGGAGTTTTTTGGGATGCTTAAGTAGACTATCATATCATCTGCAAATAGAGATAGTTTGACTTCTTCCTTTCCAATTTGTATCCCTTTCACCTTTGTTAACTAATTTCTCTGGCTAGAACTTCAAGCACTATATTGAATAGATACAGAGAGAGAGGGCAGCCTTGTGTAGTCCCTGATTTTAGTGGGATTACTTCAGGTTTCTCTCCATTTAGATTTTTGTTGGCTACTGGTTTGCTGTATATTGCTTTTATTATGTTTAGGTATAATCCTTGACTTCATGTTCTTTCCAAGACCTTTAACATAAAAGGATGCTGAATTTTGTCAAATGCTTTTTTAGCATCTAATGAAATGACCATGTGGTTTTTTCCTTTGAGTTTGTTTATGTAGTGGATTACATTGATGGATTTCCATATATTGAACCATCCCTGCATCCCTGGGATAAAGCCTACTTGATCATAGTGGATGATCATTTTGATGTGTTCTTGGATTCGGTTGACAAGAATTTTATTGAGGAATTTTGCATCAATATTCATAAGGAAACCTGGTCTAAGGTTCTCTTTTTTTTTTGTTGGATCTTTGTGTGGGTTTGGTGTCAGCGAAATAGTGGCTTCATAGAACAAGTTGGGTAATAGTCCTTCTGTTTCTATTTTGTGGAATAGTTTGAAGAGTATTGGCATTAGGTCTCCTTTAAATATCTGATAGAATTCTGCACTAAAGCTTTCTGGTGCTGTGCTTTTTTTGGTTGAGAGACTGTCAATGACCACTTCTATTTCTTTAGGGGTTATGGGACCATTTAGATGACCTATCTGATCCTCATTAAATTTTGGTAATTGGTATCTGTCTACGAAATTGTCCATTTCATCCAGATTTTCCATTTTTGTTGAGTATAGGCTTTTGTAGTAGGATATGATAATTTTTTGTATTTCCTCAGTTTCTCTTGTTATTTCCCCTTTTCATTTCTGATTTTGTCAATTTGGGTACTGTCTCTGTGCCCTCTGGTTAGTCTGGCTAAAGGTTTATCTATCCTGTTGATTTTCTCAAAGAACCATCTCCTACTTTTATTGATTCTTTGTATAGTTCTTTTTGCTTCTACTTGGTTGATTTCAGCCCTGAGTTTCATGATTTCCTGCCTTCTACTCCTCTTGAGTATATTAGCTTCTTTTTGTTCTAAAGTTTTCAGGTGTTCTATTAAACTGCTAGTGTATGTTCTCTCCAGCTTCTTTTTGTAGGTGCTCAGAGCTATGAGTTTTCCTCATAGCACTGCTTTCATTGTGTCCCATAAATTTGGGTATGTTGTGCCTTCATTTTCAGTAAATTCTAAAAAGTCTTTGATTTCTTTCCTTATTTCTTCCTTGACCAAGGTATCATTGAGTAGAGAATTGTTCAGCTTCCATGTGTAGGTGGGCTTTTTGTTCTTTTTGTTGCTATTGAAGACCACCCTTATTCCATAGTGATCTGATAGGAGGCATGGAATTAGTTCAATAGTCTTATATCTGTTGAGGTCTGTTTTGTGGCAAATTATATGGTCAATTTTGGAGAAGGTACCATGAGGTGCTGAGAAGAAGGTGCATTGTTTTGATTTATGATGAAATGTTCTATAGATATCTATTAAGTCCATTTGGTCCAAAACTTCTGTTAGTTTCACTGTGACTCCATTTAGTTTGTGTTTCCCTTATCTGCCCACTGAAGAGACTGGGGTGTTTAAGTCCCCCAAAATTATTGTGTGGGGTGCGATGTATACTTTAAGCTTTAGTAAGGTTTCTTTTTCAAATGCAGGTGCCCTTGTATTTGGGGCATAGAAGTTCAAAATTGAGAGTTCTTCCTGGTAGATTTTTCCTTTGATGAGTATAAAGTGGCCTTCTGTACCTTTTGATGACTTTTGGTTGAAAGTCTATTTTATCTGATATTAGAATAACTACTCCAGCTTGTTTCCTGGGACCATTTGCTTGGAGAACTGTTTTCCAGCATTTTATTCTTAGGTAGTGTTTGTCTTTGACACTGTGATGCGTTTCCTGTATGCAGCAAAATGTTGGGTCTTGTTTACAAATCCAGTCTGTTAGTCTATGTCTTTTTATTGTGGAATTGAGTCCATTAATGTTAAGAGATATTAAGGAATAGTGATTGTTGCTTCCTTCTGTTTTTGATGTAATTTTTATGTTTGTGTGGTTATCTTCGCTTGGGTTTGGTAAAAGGAGATTACTTTCTTGCATTTTCTTGTGTGTAGTTTCCCTCCCTTTGTTGGTGTTTTCTATTCATTATCCTTTTAAGGGCTGGGTTTGTGGAAAGATACTGTGTAAATTTGTTTTTGTCATGAAAGACATTGGTTTCTCCATTTATGGTAATTGAAAGATTTGCTGGATATAGCCGTTTGGGTTGGCATTTGTGTTCCCTTAGGGTATGCAGGCTCTACTGCCTTTCATAGTCTCTGGTGAGAAATCCGGTGTAATTCTGATAGGTCTACCTTTTTTTTGTTACTTGACCTTTTTCCCTTACTGATTTTAATATCCTTTCTTTGTTTAGTACATTTGGTGTTTTAATTATTATGTGACGGGGGATGAATTTCTTTTCTGGTCAAATCTATTTGGAGTTCTGTAGGCTTTTTGTATGTTCATGAGCATCTCTTTCTGTAGGTTAGGGAAGTTTTCTTCTATAATTTTGTTAAAGACATTTACTGACCCTTTAAGCTGGAAATCTTCACTCTGTTCTATGCCTATAATCCTTAGGTTTGGTCTTCTCATTTTGTTGTAGATTTCCTGGATATTTTGGGTCAGGAACTTTTTGCATTTTTCATTTTCTTTGACTATTGTATCAGTGCTTTCTATGGTATCTTCTGCATCTGAGATTCTCTCTTCCATCTCTTGTATTCTGTTGTTGATACTTGGATCTATGACTCCTGTCTTCTTTCCTAGGTCTTCTATTTCCCAAGTTGTCTCCCTTTGTGATTTCATTATTGTTTCTACGTCCTTCTTTAGAATCTGGATGGCTTTTTTTTTTAATATTTTTATTTTCTATATTCTTTGTTTACATTCCAAATGATTTCCCCTTTCCCAGATACCGCCTCCCCATATGTCCTATAAACCTTCTTCTCTCCATCCATTCTCCAATCACTTTTTTAATTCCTTTACTTGTTTTGTTGTGCTTTTCCCTTAGTTCTTCAAGGGCTTCTCACTGTTTACTTGTGTTCTTGTGTTCTCTTGTATTTCTTTAAGGGAGTTACTTATGTCCTTCTTGAAGCCCTCTATGATGCCCTCCATCAGCATCATGACCTGTGATTTTAAATCCAAATCTTGCTTTCCTGGTGTGTTGGGGTATCCAGGACTTATGTTGTGGGAGAATTAGGTTTGGATGGTGCCATATTGCCTTGATTTCTGTTAGCAATGTTCCCACATTTGCCTTTTGCCATCTGGTTATCTCTGGTGTTAGTTGGGCCTGCTGTCACTGGCTGGAACTTGCCCCTCCTATGTGTGTGCCTGTAGGCCTATCTCAGCAACTCTGAGTAAGCTGCTTTCTCCTGGCACAAATTGCTGTGGTGCTTCAGAGTTCCTGGGTGCAGGTGGAGCCCTGGTATAGTGTGGCCCAAGTGATCCTCTACTCTAGTGAAACCTGCCTACCAATCTGTTGCACAGTCACAAAAGCAAAGATGGAAGCCGAGACCCACTCTCTTGTAGTTGTATTTGGGTATGTACCTCTGTGGCCCCGATCAGCTCTGGATGCAGGCTGTGCTGGCTGTCTCCTTCTCACTGGCTGCTGGGTGTATAACTGGCTTCCTGCACTGTTTGGAGATGGCACGCTGTGCCTGAGGGTGTTCCAGATCCAGAGGCGGAGACCAGAAGACACAGAGAACGTGTTTGTCTATTTCTTGAATTTTACCAGAAGTATTTTCCATGTAAATCTTCAATGTTATCTGAAAATGTTTATGATTCCACCTGCAATCAACTTAGAATTATCTTTATGCCTATCATTTTACCTATATAATTTCCATGATAATCTTTAATTTTAACTATGTAAATCTTCAAGTTTATCAGAAAATGTTTATAATTCCACTTTCAATCAAATTAAGAATACTTTTTTACTTACAATTATGATATCTATATAAAATTTTTAGTGATAATCTTCAGTTCTAACATGTTTTTCTACATTTTTCTACAATTTTATCAGAAATATTTTCCACATAAATGCTAAATTCTATAATAATATGTTTCTATTCCTTATTTCAATTAATTTAGCAATGTTTTACATGTCTACTACTTTACTCTTTAATTTTCCATGAAAATTGTCAATTTTAATGTGTTTATTTGAAATATTTTCCATGTAAATCTTTAATTTTATCATAATGTGTTTTTACTTTCCTTTTTAATAAATAAAAAATTAAATTAAAGAAGAAAAAAGAAATATTTTTCATGTAAATTTTCAATTTTATCATAAATTGTTTTTACTTCCTTTTTCAATAAAAGAACATGCTAAAAAAAAATAGTAAGTGTTCTAGTCCCTGTACTCTTAAAATTCTTTATAACTCTGATGGTAGCTGGCCAATTACTATGGTATGAATGAGGAATACCTACCTACAACTCATTCACAGAGTGTTTTGAAAGCTGTGGAGCCTTCAAGATGTGTGATCTAAATGACAGATGTAGAAAGGCAAAAATAACCCTTTGAAACTTTTGCCTGCTTCTGGTTCCAGCCTTCATTCTCTGGCTCCTTATCTTTATGAGTACCTGCTGGACACTTTCACTCTCATGAACTCCAGCTTTACTCCTCATGATGAGATGAAATCCCACTAAAGCCATGAACCAAAACAAGTCTTAACTTTCTCACTATGTTCTTGCCAAGTATTCTGTCAAAGTAACAAAAATGGGAATAGTAGGGGAAACTAATACCAAAGGAGGAGAGTCATTGTTCTAATTAAACCTGATGGGGCTGTTAGAACTTTGAAATTGTTTTGTAGGATTCTTTTGGAAGAGTTTGGTCATATGGTCCAGAGAAACTGCAGAATGATGCAAGCATAAATTTAATAGATAATTTAATTCTGCTGGGAGTTGAGGTGTAAATACTGAATACTTACTTTCTGTTACTGTGATGAAATGCCATGAACAAAACAACTAATAGATTAAAGAGTTTCTCTGGACAAATGCTTACCCAAGAAGACTCCATACTGGTGGAAGAGGCATGGCAGCAGTTAGCCAGAACAGGAGGCTGAGAAGACATCTTCCCAACATAGTGCCCAGCATTTGAGGTAGCCAAGGCATTTTAAATTAACTAACATGCACATGAATGTGTGCGGGTGTGTTTTATTCAAAGACCCAAAGATTCCCTGGGTGGGTGCCTGGAAGCATTACCCACCCAGGAGGTCAAAGCAGTACATCCAAAAACTCCCACAACACCTGATCCCAGAGAATGTATAGTTACATAGAAGAATGTTGGCACCTCATCACTTTTATGGTCTGAACAACACTGGGGTGGGGATCTTTGTAACACTGGGACTAACCCATGGAATCATCAGCTCACACACCTAGAAACACATTTTCTTATTTCAGGTGACTTCCTATGCTTCCAACATACATGTGCTTATGAGAATCCAACTCAGGATAGACAGGGAGCTAAGAAAGGAATTCTAATGAATGTAATTCCAGGGGAAAGTCACAGCATTCAGAGCTCACCCATCCCTGTAGTTCCCTACATATTGCCTCTTGCCTTACCTATGTTTCTTGAAAACTCACACTGAAATCATGACAGAAGTCAGCCTACAAATAGCAACTTAGGAGAATTTGGTTGAAAAACATTTTCAGGATGTATGGAAACAATGTGAGTGGAGCTTGTGATCTTGCCCTTAGAAGCAAAGACATGACTGTTTCTTCAGCAGGGATGAGGTCCAAACAGTTTTGTCGTGGTGCATAACTGTATGACTGAACTGCATTTATTCTGTACAGACCTACGTAAATCCTCAGATATATCAAGAGCATTTTTATAATTAGAATATAAAATTTACATATTAAAAGAAGTATAGAGTATGACTGGATATAACACACTGTATTTGTGGCATAAGAGAGAACATAAATTTGACTTCTTGAGCAGGAAACCAAGAGTTCTTTGCTTCCGCATCTAATTCCAACCTGAATCAGGGATGTCTTCAGTATATCCTGTCGCTAAAATAGGCCCGAGTACATGCAAAAGACTTCCTTGACTAGGTCCACTGAAACCCAAAATTTACCATCACATGTCTTTCATGGAGCAGGGGAACAAGAAGTGGATGCTCACAGGCAACCAATGGACTGAGCACAGGGTCCCCAATGGAGGAGCTAGAGAAAAGTCCCCAAAGAGCTGAAGGGGTTTGTAACCCCATAGGAGGAACAACAATATGAACCAACCAGTTCCCCCAGAATCTCCTGGGGACTAAACCACCAACCAAAGAGTGCACATGGAGGGACCCATTGCTCCAGAGGATGGCTTTGTCAGACATCAATGAGAGGAGAGGCTGTGAAGCCCTCCTGTGAAGGCTCGATGCCGCAGTATAGTGGAATGCCAGAACAAGGAATGGGAATGGGTGGGTTGGTGATCAGGGTGAGGAAGAATCCTATAAGGGGTTTTCAGAGGGGGAACCAAGAAAGGGGATAACATTTGAAATGTAAATAAAGAAATATCAAATTAAAACAAAAAAACAAAACAAACCTAGTGATTAATTTATCATTATTTCATTTCAGACAAGACTCCTGAGGCACAAACAAATTAACAAAGTCTGCCTGAACATTGATCACTTTGGCACCTCCCCCTCAACTGTCCTCTGAGGTAAAATTTCCATCTACTGCCCAATTACTATTCTGATTTGGGACAGCAGGTCTCATTGAAATTATTTTCTCAATATACCTCATATGAGGTCAAACTATGTTTCCCACATCTACTGTACCTACAAAAATGCCAATGCCTTCCCCAATTCCATCCCAGAAACCTGTCTCAGGGCACCATTGTCCACTACAACACAGCTAAAGAACGGAGTGAATGCATAACATGTATTTCATCAAACAGAGCCTTATCTGTGCTTAGCCCAAAACCGAGGAAATTCATTTCTGTACTCAAGGTGTCACATGGATGGAAGGAAATCATCTGGAGACAAAGTCATGGAAAAAAATGGGGCAAGAGGGGGCTGTGGCTGAGGAGCTTTTAGATCTATCAGGCTTTAATGTGGAGCAACTGGAGCTGAAGCTATTTTCTTGGTCTTCAGAAGAGTGTCATAGGCAAGACTAGTGATGTGCTTTGTAATTTCAGCCCACAGGAAATGGACTAGGAGGTGACAAGTATAAGGCCAAGGCCAGGCTAGACTACATTGTGAGATGCTATCTTGGTTGGAAAAAAAAACCAGAAAGTAGGACATAGGAGAAGGAAAAAATTGGGGGGAGGAAGTATAGAAGGGAGAAGAAAATGCATAGAAAATAAAAGTGAGAAGGGAAAGAGATGGGGAATGTGAGAAGTGGATATAAGAAAGAGACTTCTCCAACTCAGTCTTATGAGAATCTAGTAAAGGAGACAGGGAAGTGGTAATCAAAGAATAAAGTACAAAGAGCAACCTCAACCTATCACGGGGCTCAAGGAAAGACTCACCAGAGTTAACAGGTACAGGTGCATTCAATGTAGAAACCTTAACTTGGCTGGATGCTTCAGGGTAGATGGAATTTCAACAGTGAGAAGGTACTGTATGATGACACAGACAAACACCCCCAGTAATAACGTGGATACCCCTGATAGAAGCACCAGTCACAGAACAGCCATGATTCAGGTGCTCCAGAGCCCCAAGGAGCTGCTGTCTGGGGGAACTTACTTCAGAACTTGTAAGCAGAGCACCTGATCCAGTTTTACTACTGCCTCCACCCTCTGACAGAGTCCTGACCTGTCTCTCAGAACTCCACAAAAACCAGCTAATTAGATACACATAAATCAGGTCAGGGAGAGGGGGAACTCCATTAAACCTCTAAGAACAATCTGAGAATAAGACTTCTTAATGATGACCAAATAAGAATTCCTAAAACTATACTAGTAATTATTAAGCTCTTTCTAATAGGACTGCTATTAATGACTTCTCTGATATGAAAACTGCAATTAGAACTCTACCAGTCTTCACATGTCATGAGTTAATTGCTTCTGAGATAGAAAACAGCATTTACAACTTAGAACACATTCCAAGAGGTTGTATAGCAATTAACCAATGGTCATAAAAGTGAACTACCTATTTATTGTAAATGCAAAGATAGAAAATAAAGTATTGACTGGGTTTTTCTATATAAAACTTCAATGTTAGCTAATTACAAAAATTATAGTTTTAGACTCTCAATAAACTGATGGAGCTAGTGACAGATAACGAATATCTAGTTAGATAACAGACATTAATAGAGACACACATAAACACGTCTATTGTAAACTTCTTATTCAATTTATGATTTGAATTTATGTTTGAACTTTTAGTGAACTTTTAAAAAAATGCTTGGAAATAACAGGCAATCTATTCCCCTAGAAAAGATAGAAAAATCTAGGGATGATTACATTACATTGCATTACATTACAGCAGAAGGAGAGAGCAAGATTAGGAGGAGGAAGGAGGACAACAAAGTGACTTAGAAATTAGAAGAGCAACTTAGAAATTTAGAGAGCACACAGTGTGATAGGGTTTTCCCCCATACACTTTCTCTTAGAAATAAAACTGAGAATCCTTTCTTAAAGTGTCTCCTTTTTTCCCCTCTTCCTGAAAGTGACTTTCCCTAGCTGATAAGGAGGAACATAATCTCTCAGTCTAAGGATTTGGCAAGTAGAGGACCTGGACCTGTGGAAAGAAGAACACAGGGCCTCTTTACTTAATCCCCTGCTATTAAGCAACAAGTGTTAATTCCATCAGAGGCCTGCAGCTTCTGGCTTTAAAGTAACTAAAAATCAGGGTAGGTAAATGTTACTATTAAAAGGAAAAAAGCAGCCTTCGACCTGGGCAGAACATCAGCTTGTCTGTTTCACTGAAGATCCCACAGTCTGAAGGCCTCAGACTAGATCTGCTGCACCCAGAGCAACAGGGCAGATCATCAGGCCATCCAGACAGAAACTAAACAGAGAGACAATGAAACTAACAGACATCATGAATGAAATTTACCTAACAAACACCTATAGAGCATTTCACCCAAACACAAAAGAGTATACCTTCTTCTCAGCACCTCCTGGATCCTTCTGCAAAACTGACTATATACTCTTTCACAAATAAAGCCTCAACAAATACAAGAAAATTGAAATAATGCTTTGTATCTTATCAGACCACCATGAATTAAAGCTGGACTCCAACAAGAACAGAAACACCAGAAAGCCTATACATTCAGGGAAATTGAACAACTCTATTCTCAATGATCTCTGAGTCAGGTCAAAATAAAGAAAGAAATTAAATTTTTTCTAGACTTCAATGAAAATGAAGACACAACATACTCATATTTATGTAACACAATGAAAGCAGTGCTAAGAAGAAATTTCATAGCACCAACTGATTCCATAAAGAAATTATAAAGTTTTCATAAAGTAAAAGCTCTAGAAAAAAGAGGCAAGCACCACCTAAGAGGAGTAGAAGGCAGAAAATAATCCAAATTGGGGCTAAAAACAGTTAGAAACAATACAAACTCTCAACAAAACCAAGAACTGGTCCTTTGAGAAAATCAATAAGATAGACAAATCCTTAGCCAAACTAAAGACAGAGAGACAGTATCCAAATAAACAAAGCCAGTAATGAATAGGGACACCTAACAACTGATACTGAGGAAATTCAAAGAATCATTAGGCTTGACTTGAGAGACTGCACTCCACAAAATTGGAAAATCTTAACAAAATGCCAGTTTTCTAGACAGATATGACTTACCAAAGTTAAATCAAGATTAAGTAGACTATTTAAACAGTTCTATAACCCTTAAAGAAATATAAGCAGTCATTAATAGACTCCCAACCGAAAACAAAAGTCCCAGGACCTTTTAGCAGACTTTCAAAGAAGAGCTAATAACAACACTCCTCAAACTATTCCACAAAATAGAAATAGAAAGAACACTACCAAGATCATTTTTATAAAGCCACAGTAACCCTGATACATAAACAAATACTCATGTTACAAGCCTAAGAGAGATCAAAAATACAAGGCACATACATAAACATAATCAAAGCAATATACAGCAAGTAAATAGACAAAATCAAGCTAAATGGAGAGAAACATAAACAATTCCACTAAAATTGGGGACAAGACAAGGCTACTCACTCTCTCCATGGCTAATCAATACACTACTACTACTTGAAGTTCTACCCAGAGCAATAAGACAACTAAAGGAGATCAAGGAGATACAAATCAGAAAAAAAAAGAAGTCAAAATATAGATATTTGCTGATGATATGATAGTATAAATAAGTGACAATAAAAATTCTACCAGAAAACTCCTACATGTGATAAACAGCTTCAACAAACTGGCTGGATACAAAATTAACTCAAAGAACTCAAAAGCCCTCTTTTATACAAATGTTAAACTGGCCAAGAAGGAAATTACAGAAACAACACCCTTTACAATAGACAAGAATAATATAAAATATCTTGGTGTGACTCTAACCAAGCAAGTAAAAGATATGTTATGACAAGAACCTCAAGTACATGGAGGAAAAAATGTTGGCAGATATCAGAAGATAGATCTCCCATGTTGATAGATAAGTAGAGTTAACATAATGAAAATGGCCATTTTACCAAAAGCAGTCTACAGATTTGATGCAATTCCTATCAAAATTCCTACACAAATTTTATAGACCTTGAAAAAGCAATTCTCAACTTCATATGGAAAATCAAAAAACCCAAGATAACCAAAACAATCCTGAACAATCAAAGAACTTCAAGAGGAATCCCCATCCCTGCTCTCAAGCAATACTATGGAGCAATAGTGATTAAAACTATATAGTATTGTTATAGAAACCAACCCACTAGACAATGGAATCTAATCAAAGACCCAGAAATAAACCCACCTTACTATGATCACTTGATTTTTGATAAAGAATCCAAACTACACAGTGGGAAAAAAGGAAGCAACAAATAGTGCTGCTCTAACTAGAGGTCTACATGTATAAGGATGAAGAGAGAGCCATTTTTATCACCCTACACAAAACTCAAGTCCAAGTGAATCAAGAACTTCAACATAAAAACATATACACTAAATCTCATAGAAGAGGAAATGGAAAATGGCCTTGCATGCATCAGTATAGGTGACAGTTTCCTGAACAGAACAACAATGACTCAGACTCTAAGAACAATTAATAAATGGGACATCATGAAACTGCAAAGTTTCTGTAAGGCAAAGGAAACTGTCCAAAGGACAAAACAGCAGCCTACAGATTGGGAAAGGATCTTCAACAACCGTACATCAGACAGAGGGCTAATGTCCAAAATTTATAAAAAACTTAAGAAGTTAAATACCAACAACTCAAATAACTCAATTTAAAAATGTGGCATAGAGATAAACAGAAAATTCTCAACAGAGGAATCTCAAATGGCCAAGAAGCACTTAAGAAAATGTTCCAAGTCCTTAGTCATTAGAGAAATACAAATCAAAACAACTCTGAGATTCTCTTATGCCATAGAAAGATCCAACTAACCTAGACCCTTGGGACTCTCAGAGCCTGAACCACCAACCAAAGAACATACACCGGTGGTACCTAGGCTTCCCCACACATATGTAGCAGAAGTCCATCTTAGACTTCATTGGGCCCTGAACAATGAGTGTGGGAGCTATCCTAAAAGCCGTTACCTCTATGGGAATATGTTATCTTAGCTGGACTACCTTGACTGCCCTAAGTAGGAGTAGATGTGCCTAGCCTCAAAGAGATTTGCTGTCCCAGGGTGGGGGATACCTAAGGGGCCCCCACCTGCTCAGAGGAGAAAGGGAGAGAGTAGAGGAAGAATTGTGGGAGGAGGTGACTGCGAGAGAGTAGTGAGAAGGAATGTAAGGTGAGTAAGTAGAGATTTTTAAAAAGATGGACCATTGCTAGTACCATTGCTCTAGAGCATCAGAAAATCCAAGAATAGATATAGTCATTTCTCCTTGGTCTGGACTAAACCAAATTGCTTGAGGTGGTCTCATAAAGCCCTCAAAAGTGAGAAAATAGAAAGAGATATTATGGTGTTACATCAAGATGAGAGTGCCAGATGATTATTCTAAGTGACAGCACATTTTCATACTGTTAAACCTTGCTCTTGCCTGGTTTTCAGTGTTTTATAGTTCCCCTAGCCTCTGGGTCCAAGGTCAGTTCCACTCACCTGGAAGCATGAAAAGTGGACCTTGAGCATCATACCTGACAGGAAACGTCATACTCCCACTATTCATCATGGAATGGTGACCCAGAGACACTTTTTCTGAAGACTTAGATAGTCATACAATAACTAAACAACTGTGTGCACTTTTAGCTCAGTGGAGATGTGTATGGGGCATATACACAGGGCACTAGTAAACTGCATTATATAGACCATGTGCAGTTTAAATATGTAAATATGCCTACATAGACACTACTTCAGGCTTCTTGCAAGGATTTATGTATAAAAACTAACTATAAAATCCAACATCATGCATCTCATGGAAATAAGCAGTAAATGTAAGTGGGCATCCCTAAAGTATTTCTGGTGACATGAATGAATAGACATTTCACAAAATGATGGGGAAATCTAGAGTGAATATATTTAGGTTCAGTGATTTGCACCTAACATACATATAGCTGGGCCTGGGTGAATTTTTTTAATATAATATTAAAACAATAGTTGAAGAGTTAAGAATAAGAGGCAACTGTAGGGGTGAACAGTCACTCTCAGAGGCCATAAGTTTGTTAATTTAAAAGCCCCAGGTGCCAAAGATGGGTTGCCTCCCTACAAACTGTTAACCAAGGAGGCATGTGAGCTCTATAAAACATAATAAAGGCTCTTGCCACTGCTGCTGGACACATTCCAGGACTAGATTGTAAGACTATTCCCAAAGATTCCATGTTGTCTGGTTGCTATACATGTCAATCTGAAGCTTGGACTGAGCTGGAAGTTCCCTCCTTGCTGGCTATCCCTCACACTGCCAGAAGGTGCTATGTGGCTGCTGCAGGACAACTGTCACAAAAAGCCCCGCGAAGGTATGTTCCCAGCGTGCTATGCTACCAAATACCAGGCAAGCTGCACCTTCTTGTGAAATTGCAACATGACTTTTGTGGGAAATTCAAGAGCATGTAAGCCTCACTCTACAGGAGTGGGAGGGAGTCAGGACAAGGCCAAGTTAGACTCCATTGTAAGATGCTACCTTGATGGAAAAGAAAAAAGAGAACGTGGGAGAGAGAAGAAAAGAACAGAGGAGGAAGTAAAGAAAAGAGGAAAATGCATAGAAAATTAAATGGGGAGGAGAGATAGGGAAGGTAAGAGGTAGGATACAAGAGACTTCCCCAACTGAATCTCATGAGAATCTAGAGAAAGAGAGAAAACTCGATGAGAAGAAGAGGGTACAAAAAAGCATCCTCATCCCAAGGCATGACCAAGGGAAGACTGGCCAAAGCTACCAAGTACTGCAACATGCAATTCAACAAAGCCTTAACTTGGCAGGATGCTTCAGGGTAGATGGAATTTCAGCCATAAGAAGGTGCTGGATGAAAACCCATACAAAGACTCCCAGGAAGAAAGACGGCCGCCCTGCCAGCAGCACCAGCCACAAAACAGCCAGGACCCAGATACTTCAGAGCCCCGAGAGGAGCTGCATTTTTTTTTTTGAGCGAGTAACTTCAGACCTTCTCTGATGAGCACAAATCTGGTGTTACTAACAGCTGTGCCTCCACACTCTCCTCCCAGAGTTTGTCCGAAACAGTCATCTAACCTGTCTCTCAGAACTCCACACAATTCAGCCAGTGAGAGGCTGAGAATTCTGCTCCAGAAAGACAAGAAGTCTGTGAAATCTTACCTAACCTAGCAAGAAGAACTCCAGAATAGGATTTCCACACATACTAGGATTACATTCTCACAGCACCCCAATAACTGTGGCTCCCAGGAATAAGTCTGTCCAGGGTTACACAGTCCTAATGTCCTGACACTTCAACTGTATTGCATGACATGTACTTGATTTCACAAGAGCTAGGGATAAACAATGTACTTTCTATCCCAACCTGCTGGTTCACTGATTTCCAACTGTTTAGTGTTCCCAATCAGGACATAGATTTTCTATTAATCTTCTGGTTGAAATCATCAATTAATGGTCAACAATATGTTCAACAGTTAAGTAAGGAAAGCACATGCCACCAAACATGAAAAACTGAGTTTGATTCCCCCAAGACCCACACAGTAGAAGTGAACTGACTACCACATGTTGTTCTCTGAGCTGCACACATGTACCGTAGTAAGCAAATACACATATACACACACATAAATGCACACAAGCATGAAGACACACACATGTATATGCACACACATATACATATACACATCAATAAGTGTACTTGCTTAAGTAAAAGAATATCATTGAGCATGGTGGTATGGCTCAGGAGTCAGAAGCCCTTGTCATAGAACTTGACAAACAGAGATCAGTCTTCAGGATCTACATTCAAAAGTCAGATGCAATGTATGCAATGTGTAATCCCAACACTTCTCCCATGAAGTACAATGCAGAGACAGGAGATTACCAAGGGTTTCATGGGCTTTTTGATAAAAGTACTCAGAAATGGTGGAAACAAGACAGAGCCTGCCTCAAGAATGAAGGTGAAGACCAGCTATGAAAAGTTGCCTTCTGCTCAAGAAGAAGGTAGACCAAAGGATGGATACTTTGGTCCTTCTTAGAAGAGGGAACAAAATACCCATGGGAAGAGATACAGAGACTGAATGAAGTGTAAAGAGACATATGAAGTGTGGAGCAGAGACTGAAGGAAAGACCATCCAGAGACTGCCCAACCTGGGGGTCCATCCCATATGCAGTCGCTAAACCCAGGCACTATTGTAGATACCAACAAGTGCTTGCTAACAAGAGTCTGAAATAGCTGTCTCCCTGCCAGTACCTAACAAATACAGAGGTGGGTGCTTACAACCAACTATTGGACTGAGCACAAGGTCCCCAATTGAGGAGCTAGAGAAAGAACCCAAGGAGCTGAAGGAGCTTGCAACCCCATAGGAGGAACAACAATGTGAGTCACCCAGTACTCCCAGAGCTCCCAAGGATAAAACCATCAACCAAATAGTACACCTGGAGTTACCCATGGCTCCAGACATATAGGCAGCAGAGGTTGTTCTTGTTGGACACCAAAGGGAAGAGAGGCCCTTGGTCCTGAGAAGGCTAGATGCCCCAGTATAGGGGAAAGCCAGGACAGGGAAGTGGGAGTGGGTGGGTTGGTGAGCAAAGGGAGGGGTGTATGGGACAGGGTGTTTTCAGTGGGGAAAGCAGGAAAGGGGATAACATTTGAAATGTAAATAAAGAAGATATCCAATAAAAAAAAGAAATGAAAAAGAAAAGTTGCCTTCTGGTTTCCACATGTGTATTACATCACATGCATGTTCACACTAGTGTACATGAAAACAGACACATGTAATGAATTATTCTTCCAAAATATTTTTGTTGCTTATTTGTGAATCTCATATAATGCATCCCAATCACATTCACTTTTCAATGCTCCTAGGTGTATCTTGCCATTCTTGTGATGCCCCCCAATGATGAAGAATGGGAGGAGGAGGAAAAGAAAGAGGAAGAGGAGGAAGAAGAAAAAGAAGAGGAAGAAGTGGAGAAAGAAAAAATAAGTCCAATTTGTGCCGCCATTATACACTCACTGGAACATGGTCAAAGAAAAGAGAGTCTTTTCCTACAACCCCCACCAGAAGCCATGAACTGTGAAGAGCTAAACTTCAGCATCCTTCTCACAATTTTTAAGAGTTTTGAAGAGTTCACAGGTGTGGTTTGGACCACACATAAAAGGCTCCCAGGCCTAGGGTTCTCTTCATTCTGAGATCTCTTTCCTGTCTCTGCTCATGTCTGGTGGACCATATGTCTGGCTCTTGGTGGAACTCTTCAGCTGCTGGGGTTGAAAGTGGGAAGAATTTCCAGGAAGTCCCAGAGACCTGGAATTGGGGAGGCTCCCAGGAGTCAATGTGGGTGGTCTTAGCCAAGGTGCCTTACTATGGGGACATGGAACCTGAAGAGGCTACCTCCTGTAGCCAGGCAGGACACACAATGGATGTATATGGACACAAACCCACCCACAAAACTTTCAACCCCAAATCTGTCCTGTCTAAAAGAAATGCAATCACAAAGATGAAGGAGAAAGTGAAAATATTGCCAACCAATAACTAGCTGAATTCGATACCCATCCCCTGGGCAAGCATCAATCCCTGACATAATTAATGATACTGTTATGCCTGAAGACATGAGCCCACCGCAACTGTCCTCTGAAAGGACAGTTGACAGAAACAGATGCAGATACCCACAGCCAAGCATTGGACAAGGTCAGAGATTCTCATGGAAGAATTGGGGGAGGACTAAAGGTCTCGAACTGGATAGGAACTCCACAGGAAGTCCAACAAAGCCAATTAACCTGAGCCACCAACCTAAGAGCACACACAGGTTGGACCAGGGCACAAGGCAAAGATGGATCAGATGTACAACTCAATCTCCATATGGGTTCCCCAACAACTGGAGTGAGGATTGTTCCTAAAGCTGTGGCTTGACTGAGGAATTCATTCCCCAACAGGACTGCCTTGTCTGGCCTCAGTGGGAGAGGATGTGCCTAATCCTGAAAAGACTTGATGCTTCAGGGCAGGGGATACTCAAGGAGGGCCCCAGCCTCTCAGAGGAGAAGTGGAAGGAGAAGAGGAAGAACTCTGTGAGGGGGATGGGAGGGCAGCATTTGGGATTGAAAGAAAAAAAAAAGAACGAATAAAATAATGACTTGTAAGGCAGAGTGTTCTATATTAATGCCTAATACTAAATGTTTGGCAAAGTTTTGCATGCTTTCCTGAATTTTACAGAACACACAGTCATATAGGCATCCTTTGTGCCTCACTGCGTAAGAAGGTCCATGAGGTTCTCAAGAATGAAAACACCCAAGTTGCCCCCAAAGCAAAGTACACCATTAGGCATTTAGACTAGAACAATTCTTTAATTCTCTGCAGAGCTGTTTATTTGTTTTAATTTTACTATTTTTATTTGATATATTTTTATTTAAATTTCAAATGATTTCCCCTTTTCTGGCACCCCACTCCCCGAAAGTCCCATAAGCCCCCTTCCCTCCCCCTGTTCTCCCACCCACCCCTTCCCACTTCCCTGGTCTGGTTTTGCCCTATACTGCTACACTGAGTCTTTACAGAATAATGGGCTACTCCTCCGTTATTTTTGCACCTCATTTGATGTGTGGATTAAGTTTTGGATATTCCAGTTTTCTAGGCTAATATCCACTTATTAGTGAGTGCATACCATGATTGATCTTTTGAGACTGGGTTACCTCACTTAGTATAATGTTCTCCAGCTCCATCCATTTGCCTAAGAATTTCATGGATTCATTGTTTCTAATGGCTGAATAGTACTCCATTGTGTATATATACCACATTTTTTACATCCATTCTTCTGTTAAGGGATACCTGGGTTCTTTCCAGCTTCTGGCTATTATAAATAGGGCTGCTTATAGAATCATTCAGAATACAGTATTTATGTGATAATGGAGGTTTGTTCCAAGTGTCTAGTAGAAAAACCTGAGGCCAGAGATTATGTAGCAGAGTGAGAGTTTCTACACGCAGCCTTTGAATTGGACCTTCAGAGTAAATTCTATGTTGTAATGGACAGGCCAGAATATTGGCAATGACAGAAAATGTACACATCTGACAGATGCAAGGTAGCCTTCTCAAGATACTGGCCAAATGTACTATAAATACCAGTACTGTAGGAGCAGGGCTGTCCAAGTCAACTGAGGCTCATATAAAAGCATCATGTGCTCCAGACCAGGACATAGAAGATTTGGCATTAACCCTTCAGATTTTCACCTTTACTTCGGTTTAATATAGCCTAACTGTGTTCTAAAGTTTTTGAAAATGAATGATCACTCTGCATCAGCATCTACTTAGGGACTATTGAATAATTAGGAGACTGTAAAAACTTTGAAGTCTTTTAAAGTTATACGAGTACATAGTTTGCATTGTGTGACTACTAAGATTTGGTTTCAGAAGCAGATTAATAGAGTTTACATGTAGAACATCCAACACAGATTTGTGATCTGAGTTACTATTTCCAGGCTTTGTATCTATTCTGGAAAGACTCAATGCAAGAGTATAGGGGAGACCACTGACCTTCGCTGACCAGCCGGGCAGCAAGCAGCTGCAGTTGTGCGGCGCCTTTCCTGCACGGAGGCCACTTCAGAACTCGGCCTCCCACCAGTCAGTAGAGGTGCATCCATCTTGGTTCCGTACTCCAGGGATCGGACAGACTGAGGTACACAAACATAATCCGAGGCCAACACCACGGTGGTCTGAGCCTGACGGGCGTTGGCCTGCACCCAGGCCCTGGGCGGGTCGGGGGGCCATCGGGGTGCCAACCCAGCCAGGAGGTTTTTTGCCCAGGCCTGCGAGCACGCCGCCACCATTTTGCCTGCAGGACTACAGAGAGCTCAGGCGGGCAGACCTGTAACAGGCATAGCCTAAGGCTAACAAAGCGGGGGTCCAGGCCCCAAAAGGCACAGGACTGACCCCAAGAACTGGGCGGCTTGGTGGGCCATCTGCGAGTCAACCCGCCCAGGTGATTGTTAGCAAAGGAGACTCTCCCGGCGCTTTCAGGGAGCGCGGGCGCACACGCCCGCCATCCTAGTCACCTGGCGGACCCAATTAACAGTCATAGCCCTAGGGGAACTTTGCTCGGACCTTGGCCTCCCAGGCTTTTGCCTGGACTCAGGGACTGGGCAGCCAGGCTAACCTTGTGTGCGACAGCCCGGTTGGCAGATCGGCTGCCCAGCGGAGTGAGCGGAACACAGGGGAGGTCACAGTAGCATACACCGTCGGCACTCCCTGGGGGTGCACACAGGCTCCATCTGGTCCACAGACACAATCTGGGGCAAGGCCTCAGGCAGAAGCCCTTAGCTCTACTCTCTCCGCTTCCGGATCCAGATCAGTCTGGGCGGCAGCATTACATCTCCGAGTCCTGCAAGTGGCTAGCTGGGCTTCCGGGCGGCCAGCTGGGAGAAGTCAGTGTGCTCCAGTGAATCCAGCGGGCCCCAGTGGGAGCCTTCGGGTGCCTGCTTTGGGATCGGAGCAGCCTGGGCAGCAGCACACTGTCTACAAGCAGTGCAGGAGGTAAGCTGTGCACCAGAGGCCAACTGGGAAGGGGCAGCTTGCACTGGTGAGTCCAGCACTGACAAGATAAACTAACACCAGTGAGAACTAGATGGCAAAAGGCAAACGCAGGAACGTCACTAACAGAAATCAAGGCAATATGGCAACATCTGAACCCAATTCTCCTCTACCAACATGTCCTGGATACCCCATCACACCAGTAAAACAAGATTTGGATTTAAAATCACTGGTCATGATGCTGGTACAGGAACACATGAAGGACATACATAAAGAAATTCAGGAGAAAATGGATCAAAAGTTAGAAGCCCTTGCAAGGGAAACACAAAAATCATTGAAAGAAATCCAGGAGAATACAAAAGCCAACAAGGAGGAAATGCAAAAAACACTTAAAGAAATACAGGAGAACTTTGGTCAACAGGCTGAGGTCATGAAAGACGAAACACAAAAAGCTCTTAAAGAAATACAGGAGAACTTTGGTCAACAGGCTGAGGTCATGAAAGACGAAACACAAAAATCTCTTAAAGAATTACAGGAAAACACAAACATGCAAGTGAAGGAGCTAAGCAAAACCATCCAGGATCTAAAATCAGAAGTAGAAACAACTAAGAAAACTCAAAGGGAGACAACTTTGGAGATAGAAAGCCTTGGGAAGAAATCAGGGGACAGAGATGCAAATATCAACAACAGAATACAAGAGATAGAAGAAAGAATCTCAGATGCTGAAGATTCCATAGAAACCATGGACTCAACAGTTAAAGAAAATGCAAAATGCAAAAAGCTTGTAACCCAAAATATCCAGGAAATCCAGGACACAATGAGAAGACCAAACCTAAGGATTATAGGCATAGATGAGAGTGAAGATTTACAACTTAAAGGGCCAGCAAACATCTTCAATAAAATTATGGAAGAAAACTTCCCTAACCTAAAGAGAGAGATGCCCATGAATATACAAGAAGCCTACAGAACTCCAAACAGACTGGACCAGAACAGAAATACTTCCCGTCACATAATAATTAAAACACCAAATGTTCTAAACAAAGAAAGAATATTAAAGGCAGTAAGAGAAAAGGGCCAAGTAACATATAAAGGAAGACCTATCAGAATCACAGCAGACTTTTCACCTGAGACTATGAAGGCTAGAAGGTCCTGGGCAGATCTCATGCAGACTCTAAGAGAACACAAATGCCAACCAAAACTACTATATCCAGCAAAACTCTCAATCACCATAGATGGAGAAACTAAGATATTTCATGACAAAACCAAGTTTACCCAATATCTATCCACAAACCCGGCCCTAAAAAGGATAATAGGAGGACAACACCAATACAAGGAGGGAAACTTCACACTGGAAAAAGCAAGATAGTAACCTTTCATCAAACCCAAAAGAAGTTAAGCATTCAAATTTAAAAAATAACGTCAAAAATGATAGGAAGTAACAATCACTATTCCTTAATATCTCTTAACATCAATGGACTTAATGCCCCAATAAAAAGACACAGACTAACTGAATGGATACGTAAACAGGACCCTACATTTTGCTGCTTACAGGAAACACACCTCAGGGTCAAAGACAAACACTACCTTAGAGTAAAAGGCTGGAAGACAAGTTTACAAGCAAATGGTCTCAGGAAACAAGCTGGAGTAGCCATTTTAATATCAGATAAAATTGACTTTCAATCCAAAGTCATCAAAAGAGACCCTGATGGACACTTCTTGCTGGTCAAAGGAAAAATACAAAAAGAAGAACTGTCAATCCTGAACATCTATGCCCCAAATGCAAGGGCACACTCTTTCGCAAAAGAAACTTTATTAAAACTAAAAGCACACATTGCACCTAACACAATAATTGTGGGTGACTTCAACACTGCACTTTCCTCAATGGACCGATCAGGAAAACAGAAACTAAACAGGGACACAATGAAACTAATTGAAGCTTTGGACCAATTAGATTTAACAGATATATATAGAACATTCTATCCTAAAACAAAAGAATATAACTTTTTCTCAGCACCTCATGGTACCTTCTCCAAAATCGACCATATAATTGGTCACAAGACAGACCTCAACAAATATAAGAAGATAGAACTAATCCCATGCCTCCTATCTGATCACTATGGAGTAAAAGTGGTCTTCAATAGCAACAGAAACAACAGAAAGCCCACATACACTTGGAAACTGAACAATACTATACTCAATGATACCTTGGTCAAGGAAGAAATAAAGAAAGAAATTAAAGACTTTTTAGAACACAATGAAAATGAAAACACAACATACCCAAATCTATGGGACACAATGAAAGCAGTGCTAAGAGGAAAACTCATAGCCCTGAGTGCCTCCAAAAAGAAAATGGAGAGAGCATACATTACCAGCTTAATGACACACCTGAAAGCCCTAGAACAAAAAGAAGCTTTTTCGCCCAGGAGGAGTAGAAGGCAGGAAATCATCAAACTCAGGGCCGAAATCAATCAAGTAGAAACAAAGAGAACCATACAAAAAATCAACAATACCAGGAGCTGGTTCTTTGAGAAAATCAACAAGATAGATAAACCCTTAGCCAGACTGACCAAAGGGCACAGAGAAAGTATCCAAATTAACAAACTTAGAAATGAAAAGGGAGATATAACAACGGAAACTGAGGAAATCCAAAAAATCATCAGATCCTACTACAAGAGCCTATACTCAACACAACTGGAGAATCTGGAGGAAATGGACAATTTCCTTGACAGATACCAAATACCAAAATTAAATCAGGACCAACTAGACCATCTAAACAGTCCCATAATGCCTAAAGAAATAGAAGGAGTCATAGAAAGTCTTCCAACCAAAAAAAGCACAGGACCAGATGGCTTCAGTGCAGAATTCTACCAGACCTTCAAAGAAGAGTGAACACCAATACTCTTCAAACTATTCCACAAAATAGAAACAGAAGGAACACTACCCAATTCCTTCTGCGAAGCCACAATTACGCTGATACCAAAGCCACACAAAGATCCAACAAAGAAAGAGAACTTCAGACCAATTTCCCTTATGAACATCGATGCAAAAATACTCAATAAAATTCTTGCCAACCGAATCCAAGAACACATCAAAACGATCATCCACCATGATTAAGTAGGCTTCATCCCGGGAATGCAGGGTTGGTTCAATATACCGAAATCCATCAATACAATCCACTACATAAACAAACTCAAAGAACAAAACCACATGGTCATTTCATTGGATGCTGAAAAAGCATTTGACAAAATTCAGCATCCCTTCATGCTTAAAGTCTTGGAGAGAACAGGAATTCAAGGTCCATACCTAAACATAGTAAAAGCAATACACAGCAAACCGGTAGCCAGCATCAAACTAAATGGAGAGAAACTTGAAGCAATCCCACTGAAATCAGGGACCAGACAAGGCTGCCCCCTTTCTCCTTATCTTTTCAATATTGTACTTGAGGTACTAGCTCGGGCAATTCGACAACATAAGGATGTCAAAGGGATACAAATTGGAAAGGAAGAAGTCAAACTATCATTATTTGCAGACGACATGATAGTCTACCTAAGTGACCCAAAGAACTCCACTAGAGAGCTCCTACAGCTGATAAACAACTTCAGCAAAGTGGCAGGTTATAAAATCAACTCAAGCAAATCAGTGGCCTTCCTATACTCAAAGGATAAGCAGGCTGAGAAAGAAATTAGGGAAATGACCCCCTTCACAATAGCCACAAACAGTATAAAGTATCTTGGGGTGACTCTTACCAAACATGTGAAAGATCTGTATGACAAGAACTTCAAGACTCTGAAGAAGGAAATGGAAGAAGACCTCAAAAAATGGGAAAACCTCCCATGCTCATGGATCGGTAGAATCAATATAGTTAAAATGGCCATTTTGCCAAAAGCAATATACAGATTCAATGCAATACCCATCAAAATCCCAACTCAATTCTTCACAGAGTTAGAAAGAGCAATTATCAAATTCATCTGGAACAACAAAAAACCCAGGATAGCTAAAACTATTCTCAGCAACAAAAGAAAGTCTGGGAGAATCAGTATCCCTGACCTCAAGCAATACTACAGAGCAATAGTGTTAAAAACTGCATGGTATTGGTACAGTGACAGGCAGGAGGATCAATGGAACAGGATTGAAGATCCAGAAATGAACCCACACACCTATGGCCACTTGATCCTCGACAAAGAGGCTGAAAACATCCAATGGAAAAAAGATAGCCTTTTCAACAAATGGTGCTGGTTCAACTGGAGGTCAGCATGCAGAAGAATGCTAATTGATCCATCCTTGTCTCCTTGTACTAAGCTCAAATCCAAATGGATCAAGGACCTCCACATAAAGCCAGACACTCTGAAGCTAATAGAAAAGAAACTGGGGAAGACCCTTGAGGACATCGGTACAGGGAGAAAGTTTCTGAACAGAACACCAATAGCGTATGCTCTAAGAGCAAGAATTGACAAATGGGACCTCATAAAATTACAAAGTTTCTGTAAGGCAAAGGACACCATCAAGAGGACAAATCGGCAACCAACAAATTGGGAAAAGATCTTCACGAATCCTACATCAGATAGAGGGCTAATATCCAATATATATAAAGAACTCAAGAAGTTAGACTCCAGAAAACCAAACAACCCTATTAAAAAATGGGGTACAGAGTTAAACAAAGAATTCTCACCTGAAGAACTTCGGATGGCGGAGAAGCATCTTAAAAAATGCTCAACTTCATTAGTCATTAGGGAAATGCAAATCAAAACAACCCTAAGATTTCATCTTACACCAGTCAGAATGGCTAAGATTAAAAATTCAGGAGACAGCAGGTGTTGGAGAGGGTGTGGAGAAAGAGGAACACTCCTCCACTGCTGGTGGGGTTGCAAATTGGTACAACCACTCTAGAAATCAGTCTGGCGGTTCCTCCGAAAACTAGGCACCTTACTTCCAGAAGATCCTGCTATACCACTCCTGGGCATATACCCAGAAGACTCCCCACCATGTAATAAGGATACATGTTCTACTATGTTCATAGCAGCCCTATTTGTAATTGCCAGATGCTGGAAAGAACCCAGGTATCCCTCAACAGAAGAGTGGATGCAAAAAATGTGGTATATCTACACAATGGAGTACTATTCAGCCATTAGAAACAATGAATTCATGAAATTCTTAGGCAAATGGATGGAGCTAGAGAACATCATACTAAGTGAGGTAACCCAGACTCAAAAGGTGAATCATGGTATGCACTCACTAATAAGTGGATATTAACCTAGAAAACTGGAATACCCAAAACATAATCCACACATCAAATGAGGTACAAGAAGAAAGGAGGAGTGGCCCCTGGTTCTGGAAAGACTCAGTGAAACAGTATTCAGCAAAACCAGAACGGGGAAGTGGGAAGGGGTGGGTGGGAGGACAGGGGAAGAGAAGGGGGCTTGCGGGACTTTCGGGGAGTGGGGGGGGGGCTAGAAAAGGGGAAATCATTTGAAATGTAAATAAATTATATCGAATAATAAAAAAAGAAAATAATTAAAAAAAGAAAAAAAAAAAAGAGTATAGGGGAATACCAGAACAGGGAAGTGGGAAGGGGTCGACGGAGGAACAGGGGGAGGGAAGAGGGCTTATGGAATTTGCGAGGAGTGGGGACCCAGAAAACGGGAAATCATTTGAAATGTAAAGAAAAAATATATCAATAAAGAAAAAAATAAATAAATAAACAAAACAAATCCCCTGAGTAATGGAACTTATGACATATTGAACATGTTATGTATTAACCTACTACATTTGCATTGCTCCTGTCACACAGAAGGGAAACATGTCACCACCTTCCATCCAAACCACTGACATATCACTCACAAATAACCATGCCTAGGTTTTGCTCCCGTGATCCCAATACAATTGACTGTGAGAAATCTAGCTTTCATCTTCAAGGATTTCAAACACTAACATGAGCTCATCACATCATTCTCAGAGGTGACAGAGTGCCAGGAGCCATTCTCACTTAGATCTCAAAACCTCCTCCTTTCAGCCATCTCACATGCTCAAGCCTGCCTTTAGATGGAAAAATATTATCTTTCAGATTTGCAAATATCAAGTTGGTCAGCACATATAGAGCTCATGTTAGTTGGAACAAACAGAGCTCACCTGCAGTTGGGTTACTATAACAATCTCTTTCCACTTCACCTCCTCCTGATCATTTTAGTTTGCCAACTTCCTTGAAGCCCAAGCCAGCTTTGTTATGAGATTCTGAGAGAAAATTCTAAGAGACTACTTCCTACAGACAATGTTTAGGGACAGTGCTTGCCCCCTGAGATACTGTTCCCTGGAGACAATGTTTGCCCCCTCATACTCCCTCCATACATCCTGCTTGGTTTCCTTTATATTGCAGTGTGTAAAACAATAAAGTTTGATGGCTTGATCAGAATACTGTCTTGCTGTCCATCTCTCGTGTCTCCTGTCTCTCGTTTTCTCCTAGGTTGTCCGGGGACCCTGATGACTGTCCTGCCGGTCGGGACAAGAGAGATGATCCAAGGAAAGGTACAGTTGCATAGAGGAATGTTGGCAACTCATCACTTATATGTCCTGGATAACCCTGGGAATAATATGTAGAATCATCATCTTCGACATCTAGGGACACATTTTCTATATATGAGGTGACTTTTAGTGCTCCCAAAATAGCTGTGGCTATGAGATTCCATCTCATGGAAGTTAGGGATCTGAGGAAGAAATTCTAATAAAACTGATTCCAGGGGAAAGTCATGGCACTCAGAACTCACCCTTTGTGCTAACTGCCCACACATTGCCTCTTGCCCCACCTCTGTTTCTTGAAAACTCACAGTGAAGTCCTAACAGAATTCAGCCTAAGAGTAGCTACATGTCACTCATGAATAATCATGCCCAGTTGTGCACCCAAGATCACAATTCAAGTGACTGTGACAAATCGAGCCTTCATCTTCAAGGATTCTGAACACTAACAGGAACTCGTGACATCATTCTCAAAGGTGAGAGAACTGATCCAAGAGAAGGAGAGTTTCATTGAAAATCACTTCTCAGGATGGATAGAAGCAATATGAGTGGAGCTGTGACCTTGCCTTCAGGAGCAAAACCATGACTGTTTATTCACCAGGGATGAGGCTGAAGCAATGTCTTCTTATTGTAAGTAAGGATTCACCAGTGACAGTGCGACTGTACTGCATTTATACTTTGTAGACATCAATAAATCTACACAATTTTCAAGGGCATTTTTTATGATGACAGTATTTCTTTTAACTAATAAACATAGTAGAGAGTGAGGCTGGATGCAACACATTGTATTAGTGGTGCAGGAGGAAACACAGGTTGGAATTTCTTGAATAGGAAGTCAAGATTTCTTTGTTTCCACATTCTTATTCCCTCCTGGATCATTGATGGCTTCAGCATATCCTCTTCCTAAAATACACACCTAAGCAATTAGTCCCAGTTAAAGCATAGGTCTCCCTTGACCCATTCCACTGAAAGCCTAATGTTTACTATCAAATGCCTTTTATGTAACTGATGAGAGCATTTGCAACTTTCATGGAGCAGGGGAAAGAGAAATACATTTTATCAAAGAAAATAAGGCATCCATGAAAACCATCTTCTAGGTGGTACCAGCTCACAGGGATGCCCTGGTCATCCAAGCACTTCTTATACAGCAAGGCATCATCCCGGAGGATGTCATTCTCACAGCTCACCAGGAATGCCTTAGGAAGCTGAGCAATGATCTTCTCATCTGCTAGAAGAGGTGAAATTTCTGAACTCCAAACATGGTTGGTTTCTAAATAGGAAGCCTCATTAAAAGGTCCAAGGACCTCCGGTTGTGTATGTTGGCTCCAGAACCTTCTGGAGATGTTGTCAGAGCTGAACCATTTCCCGAACTTCTTCCACTTGTCCAGAGGTATAATCACACCTGTCGACATGGCATCTCTCCAAGAGAGGTCAATGGCCAGGTATTTACAAATACATGTAAATATTAAGTCTTTGGTAACTAATGGCACACTTTTGTGCTGCTGATAGGATGGTAACTGAAAATTGATGAAATTCACAATTGGGTGAATCGGAACTTGAGCCTGGATTTGAGGTAGACACTGGATGCTGGTTAAGATCTGTGTGATCATGACCACAGCCCACCCTCCAATACTGTCTCCACAGAGCACCACCTGGGAGGGATCTACCCCAAAGGTTCCCAGGTTCTTTAGGAAGTAAATAGTGGCATTCAGGCAATCCTTGACAAGGACATGGTGATGGTATCCAGGAAGCTGCCGGTACCTAAGGAGGAAAGAGCAAACACAGCATGCCTCTTTACAACTAGATCACAGGAGGCAATTTCAATCATCATCCACCACTGGCAAAGGGGACCAAACCTGATTCAATCCTCACAGTGATCCTTTTTTTTTTTAGTTTTTTTTATTCGATATAATTTATTTACATTTCAAATGATTTCCCCTTTTCTAGCCCCCCACTCCCCGAAAGTTCCGTAAGCCCTCTTCTCTTCCCCTGTCCTCCCACCCACCCCTTCCCACTTCCCCGTTCTGGTTTTGCCGAATACTGCTTCACTGAGTCTTTCCAGAACCAGGGGCCACTCCTCCTTTCTTCTTGTACCTCATTTGATGTGTGGATTATGTTTTGGGTATTCCAATTTTCTAGGTTAATATCCACTTATTAGTGAGTGCATACCATGATTCACCCTTTGAGTCTGGGTTACCTCACTTAGTATGATGTTCTCTAGCTCCATCCATTTGCCTAAGAATTTCATGAATTCATTGTTTCTAATGGCTGAATAGTACTACATTGTGTAGATATACCACATTTTTTTGCATCCACTCTTCTGTTGAGGGATACCTGGGTTCTTTCCAGCATCTGGCAATTATAAATAGGGCTGCTATGAACATGGTAGAGAATGCATCCTTATTACATGAGGCCAGCAAATATCTTCAATAAAATTATGGAAGAAAACTTCCCTAACCTAAATAGAGAGATGCCCATGAATATACAAGAAGCCTACAGAACTCCAAACAGACTGGACCAGAACAGAAATACTTCCCGTCACATAATAATCAAAACACCAAATGTTCTAAACAAAGAAAGAATATTAAAGTCAGTAAGCGAAAAAGGCCAAGTAACATATAAAGGAAGACCTATCAGAATCACAGCAGACTTTTCACCTGAGACTATGAAGGCTAGAAGGTCCTGGGCAGATCTCATGCAGACTCTAAGAGAACACAAATGCCAACCAAAACTACTATACCCAGCAAAACTCTCAATCACCATAGATGGAGAAACTAAGATATTTCATGACAAAACGAAGTTTACCCAATATCTATCCTCAAACCCAACCCTACAAAGGATAATAGGAGGAAAACACCAATACAAGGAGGGAAACTTCACCCTGGAAAAAGCAAGATAGTAACCTTTCATCAAACCCAAAAGAAGTTAACCAATCAAATTTTTAAAATAACGTCAAAAATGATAGGTAGTAACAATCACTATTCCTTAATATCTCTTAACATCAATGGACTTAATGCCCCAATAAAAAGACACAGACTAACTGTCTGGATACGTAAAAACGACCCTACATTTTGCTGCTTGCAGGAAACACACCTCAGGGTCAAAGACAAACACTACCTTAGAGTAAAAGGCTGGAAGACAATTTTACAAGCAAATGGTCTCAGGAAACAAGCTGGAGTACCCATTTTAATATCAGATAAAATTGACTTTCAACCCAAAGTCATCAAAAGAGACTCTGATGGACACTTCTTGCTGGTCAAAGGAAAAATACAACAAGAAGAACTCTCAATCCTGAACATCTATGCTCCAAATGCAAGGGCACCCTCTTTCATAAAAGAAACTTTATTAAAACTCAAAGCACACATTGCACCTAACACAATAATTGTGGGTGACTTCAACACTGCACTTTCCTCAATGGACCGATCAGGAAAACAGAAACTAAACAGGGACACAATGAAACTAATTGAAGCTTTGGACCAATTAGATTTAACAGATATATATAGAACATTCTATCCTAAAACAAAAGAATATACCTTTTTCTCAGCACCTCATGGTACCTTCTCCAAAATCGACCATATAATTGGTCACAAGACAGACCTCAACAAATATAAGAAGATAGAACTAATCCCATGCCTCCTATCAGATCACTATGGAGTAAAAGTGGTCTTCAATAGCAACAAAAACAACAGAAAACCCACATACACGTGGAAACTGAACAATACTCTACTCAATGATACCTTGGTCAAGGAAGAAATAAAGAAAGAAATTAAAGACTTTTCAGAACACAATGAAAATGAAAACACAAGATACCCAGATCTATGGGACAAAATGAAAGCAGTGCTAAGAGGAAAACTCATAGCCCTGAGTGTCTCCAAAAAGAAAATGGAGAGAGCATACATTACCAGCTTAATGACACACCTGAAAGCCCTGGAAAAAAAAGAAGCTATTTCACCCAGGAGGAATAGAAGGCAGGAAATCATCAAACTCAGGGCCAAAATCAATCAAGTAGAAACAAAGAGAACCATACAAAAAATCAACAAAACCAGGAGCTGGTTCTTTGAGAAAATCAACAAGATAGATAAACCCTTAGCCAGACTGACCAAAGGGCACAGAGAAAGTATCCAAATTAACAAACTTAGAAATTAAAAAGGAGATATAACAACAGAAACTGAGGAAATCCAAAAAATCATCAGATCCTACTACAAGAGCCTATACTCAACACAACTGGAGAATCTGGAGGAAATGGACAATTTCCTTGACAGATACCAAATACCAAAATTAAATCAGGACCAACTAGACCATCTAAACAGTCCCATAATGCCTAAAGAAATAGAAGGAGTCATAGAAAGTATTCCAACCAAAAAAATCACAGGACCAGATGGTTTCAGTGCAGAATTCTATCAGACCTTCAAAGAAGAGTTAACACCAATACTCTTCAAACTATTCCACAAAATAGAAACAGAAGGAACACTACCCAATTCCTTCTACAAAGCCACAATTACGCTGATACCAAAGCCACAGAAAGATCCAACAAAGAAAGAGAACTTCAGACCAATTTTCCTTATGAACATCAATGCAAAAATACTCAATAAAATTCTAGCCAACTGAATCCAAGAACACATCAAAACAATCATCCACCATGATCAAGTAGGCTTTATCCCGGGAATGCAGGGTTGGTTCAATATACGGAAATCCATCAATGCAATCCACTACATAAACAAACTCAAAGAACAAAACCACATGGTCATTTCATTGGATGCTGAAAAAGCATTTGACAAAATTCAGCATCCTTTCATGCTTAAAGTCTTGGAGAAACAGGAATTCAAGGCCCATACCTAAACATAGTAAAAGCAATATACAGCAAACCGGTAGCCAGCATCAAACTAAATGGAGAGAAACTTGAAGCAATCCCACTGAAATCAGGGACCAGACAAGGCTGCCCCATTTCTCCTTATCTTTTCAATATTGTATTTGAGGTACTAGCTCGGGCAATTCGACAACATAAGGAGGTCAAAGGGATACAAATTGGAAAGGAAGAAGTCAAACTATCATTATTTGCAGACGACATGATAGTCTACCTAAGTGACCCAAAGAACTCCACTAGAGAGCTCCTACAGCTGATAAACAACTTCAGCAAAGTGGCAGGTTATAAAATCAACTCAAGCAAAACAGTGGCCTTCCTATACTCAAAGGATAAGCAGGCTAAGAAAGAAATTAGGGAAATGACCCCCTTTACAATAGCCACAAACAGTATAAAGTATCTTGGGGTGACTCTTACCAAACATGTGAAAGATCTGTATGACAAGAACTTCAAGACTCTGAAGAAGGAAATGGAAGAAGACCTCAAAAAATGGGAAAACCTCCCATGCTCATGGATCGGTAGAATCAATATAGTTAAAATGGCCATTTTGCCAAAAGCAATATACAGATTCAATGCAATACCCATCAAAATCCCAACTCAATTCTTCACAGAGTTAGAAAGAGCAATTATCAAATTCATCTGGAACAACAAAAAACCCAGGATAGCTAAAACTATTCTCAGCAACAAAAGAAAGTCTGGGGGAATCAGTATCCCTGACCTCAAGCAATACTACAGAGCAGTAGTGTTAAAAACTGCATGGTATTGGTACAGTGACAGGCAGGAGGATCAATGGAACAGGATTGAAGATCCAGAAATGAACCTACACACCTATGGCCACTTGATCCTCGACAAAGAGACTGAAAACATCCAATGGAAAAAAGATAGCCTTTTCAACAAATGGTGCTGGTTCAACTGGAGGTCAGCATGCAGAAGAATGCGAATTGATCCATCCTTGTCTCCTTGTACTAAGCTCAAATCCAAATGGATCAAGGACCTCCACATAAAGCCAGACACTCTGAAGCTAATAGAAAAGAAACTGGGGAAGACCCTTGAGGACATTGGTACAGGGATAAAGTTTCTGAATAGAACACCAATAGCGTATGCTCTAAGAGCAAAAATTGACAAATGGGACCTCATAAAATTACAAAGTTTCTGTAAGGCAAAGGACACCATCAAGAGGACAAATCGGCAACCAACAAATTGGGAAAAGATCTTCACCAATCCTCCATCAGATAGAGGGCTAATATCCAATATATATAAAGAACTCAAGAAGTTAGACTCCAGAAAACCGAACAACCCTATTAAAAAATGGGGTACAGAGTTAAACAAAGAATTCTCACCTGAAGAACTTCGGATGGCGGAGAAGCATCTTAATAAATGCTCAACTTCATTAGTCATTAGGGAAATGCAAATCAAAACAACCCTGAGATTTCATCTTACACCAGTCAGAATGGCTAAGATTAAAAATTCAGGAGACAGCAGGTGTTGGAGAGGGTGTGGGGAAAGAGGAACACTCCTCCACTGCTGGTGGGGTTGCAAATTGGTACAACCACTCTGGAAATCAGTCTGGCAGTTCCTCAGAAAACTGGGCACCTCACTTCCAGAAGATCCTGCTATACTACTCCTGGGCATATACCCAGAAGACTCCCCACCATGTAATAAGGATACATGTTCTACTATGTTCATAGCAGCCCTATTTATAATTGCCAGATGCTGGAAAGAACCCAGGTATCCCTCAACAGAAGAGTGGATGCAAAAAATGTGGTATATCTACACAATGGTGTACTATTCAGCCATTAGAAACAATGAATTCATGAAATTCTTAGGCAAATGGATGGAGCTAGAGACTATCATACTAAGTGAGGTAACCCAGACTCAAAAGGTGAATCATGGTATGCACTCAGTAATAAGTGGATATTAACCTAGAAAACTGGAATACCCAAAACATAATCCACACATCAAATGAGGTACAAGAAGAAAGGAGGAGTGGCCCCTGGTTCTGGAAAGACTCAGTGAAGCAGTATTCGGCAAAACCAGAACGGGGAAGTGGGAAGGGTTGGGTGGGAGGACAGGGGAAGAAAAGGGGGCTTACGGAACTTTCGGGGAGTGGGGGGGCTAGAAAAGGGGAAATCATTTGAAATGTAAATAAATTATATCGAATAAAAAAAATAAAATAAATAAAATAAAAACTACCACTAAGTACATGTTAAATTGCTACTAGTCTTAGTAATAAGGCGTTTCTCCTAATGTTTATCTTCCCATGCTGAAGGAAATGTGTTGGGGAATGAGGCAATTGGACTCCTTAATTGGGAGCACTCAGACCCCTCTGTGGGGCTGCTTTGAGAAAATGACTGTTAGTCAAACAGCCAGCTAAATATATATCAATACTGATTATTTTAAACAACATCCAAACATTGACAAAGCTGCATAATAATTGTGCCACTTGCCTCTAAATCAGCAGTAGCTCTTCCAGTCATAGCCCCAGCTAAAAGTGCTTCAATTAGAAACAGCCTGCCCTTGCAATATGAGACCAGAAAAAGAAACAGCAGAGGCTGTTGAGGTTCAGTTGGTTACTATGTGTTGTAATGCTAAATTCTGTATCCCATAATCTAAGTGCTGCAAGATGAGTGAATTCCTGTGTATGCCAGCTTTTGTTGTGCAAACCTTGTTCCTGAATTTAAAACTATTCATTGAATAAAGATGCCTACAGCCTGTAGCTGGGCAGAAAAGAGATAGGAGGGGCTTCATTTCCTGGGTTAAGGTCAGAGGCAAAGATCACAGGGAAAGAAGAGAAAGGACAAAGGTACTATGAGGGAGGTAGATAGTGAGCATCTGGCCTTAAGGGACTAGATATAGCGCAGGCTGAATATGCAAGTGATATCTCAGGTTTACTGATAAGCGCAAGTAGACAAACTAAGAGGGTTGATACCTGCCCAGGTCCAATATAATGTTATATTATAAATGTAAAGGTTTGTGTCTTTTATTTGGGAACTAAGTGATCTAAGGTTGGGTAGGAACTCCCAAATATTATTTTGGGACAACAAAGGAACCCTCTGTGTTTTACCACAACAGAGGAACTCTAGCCTGGCACAACATGGACAATATAATGCTTCTCAAAAACTCAATTCTGTATAAATGTCTGCTGATACTAGAGGACACTATCTTTCTAATTAGATTAGGAAGCTACTGTGTTCATTTTGTGAGTCAGCTGGGAGGCATCTTTCTATGGTAGCTATCTCCTTGCAGCATTAGACTCAATAAACAGCCTCTCACTTGAAGTTGTTTCTTGCCTGCCTTTGTAAAGCAGACTGAACAGGTCACCAGAAAGAAATATTGATAGCAGTGACAGCAGAGGACGAAGAACCACAGTAGAGCTGAGCCTCAACAGTGATAGAGTCACAAGGACCACTGATGGTTAGACAATGGAGATGACTGGACCATGGAAGAAATCAGAAGCCTTGAGAACAGTGATGGCAGACTCAATGGGACTACCCAGTGTCCATGACAGGAACAGATGGAAATTCTCAAAAATAGCAGTAAGGGGTAAGCCTTCACGGATTTTTTTTTTTCAAGATTAACTTCCCCTGTAGATAAAATAATATTAGATTCAGAAGTCAGAAAAATAACTGATTGAATCTTTGGCTTTTGAAAATGCTAATTCAGAATGTAAAAACAGACAAGATCCAGAGCTGATCCTGTGCCTTAGTGCTCCATACCCAAATACTACAGGGAGAGAGCTGGTCTTACAGGAATGCAAACACACCTGTGAACACAGAAAAGACCACCACTTCTGCTCAGAGGGACCCACCCAGAGCCCTCAGGACACAGGAACGGAGCATCCTGGAACAGGATCCTTCCAGTTTGCATCTGCACCCAGAAATGACCCTATGCCACAGCTCTCCATGTGCAAATACCAACGGGAATGAGCTGGTCTCCCAGCAGTGCAAACACACCTGCGAGCACAGGTAAGACCATCACTTCTGCTCAAATTCCTGGGCCAAGAAGGACCCACCCAGAGCCATCAGGACAGAGGAACCAGGACAACCTGGAGACAGAATCCTTTCTGTTTCTAACTGCATCCCAGAGCTGACCCTGTGACACAGCTCTCCATACCCAAATTCCTCCTGGAGAGATCTGGTCTCCCAGTAGTACTGGTACACAGGCTTGCAGGAGGGACAAGCCACAGTCAGAGACAGCAAGACCAGCTAACAGCACAGATATCCAGATGGCGAGAGGCAAGAGAAAGAGCACAAGCAACAAAAACTAAAGCTTCTTGGCATTATCAGAACCCAGTTCTCTTACAACATCAAGCCCTGGATACCCCAACACACAGAAGATCAAGACTCTGAATTAAAATCTCATCTCATGATGATGATAGGGGACTTTAAGAAGGGCATAAATAATTCCCTTAAAGAAATACAGGAGAACACAAGTAAACAGTAGAAGCCCTTAAAGAGGAAACACAAAAATCCCTTGAAGAATTACAGATAAACACAATCAAACAAGTGAAGTTATTGAGCAAAACCACCCAAGATCCAAAATGAAAGTAGAAACAATAAAGAAAACACAAAAGGAGACAACTCTAGAGATAGAAAATCTAGGAAAGAGATCAGGAGTCAAAGATGCAAGCATCACCAACAGAATACAAGAAACAGAAGAGAGAATGTCAAGTACAGAAGATACCATAGAAAACATTGACACAACAGTCAAAGAAAATGGAAAAAAGCTCCTAACCCAAAATATCCAGGAAATTGAGGACAATGTGAGAAGACCAAACCTAAGGATTATAGAATTAAGAGAGTAAAAATTTCCAGCTTAAAAGGGCCAGTAAATGTCTTCAACAAAATTATAGAAGAAAACTTCCCTAACCTAAAGAAAGGGATGCCCATAAACATACAAAAAGCCTACAGAACTACAAATAGATTTGACTAAAAGGAAATTCCTCCTATTATACAACAGTCAAAATACCAGATGCAAAAAACATAGAAAGAATATTAAAAGCAGTAAGAGGAAAAGGTCAATTAACATATAAAGGCAGACCTATGATAATTATACCAGACTTCTCACCAGAGACTATGAAAGCTAAAAGATCCTGAGCAGATGTAATACAGACTCTAAGAGAACACAAAAGTGAGCCCAGGCTATTGTACCCAGAAAACTCAGGGAATTTCCCCCAGCCACAGTCCCAGCAGCCATAGCCAGAAGATGAGATGTCTGAACAAGAGGATGAAGAAGAAGAGGAAGATGTGACAGATGAAGATTCCCTATCAGGAAGAGGCTCAGAGAGTGGGGGAGAGAAGCCCATATCAGTAGGAGGTGACTCAGAAGTGGTATCTGGGATGAGGAAGAAGTGGAGGCATCAGTAGCAGCACCGACTACTAGGCAAGAGATGGATAGTAATGAGAAACACACTCTGCTGCCACCTCCACCACCACCCAACATCCTGGACCATCCCCAAGCCATGGAGCTGGGAACCAGTCAGGTTTCTGAAGGCATGGAGGAAGAGGTCAAACTGGAGGGAACCTCCACCCTGATGGCAGCACTCACCCAGGAAGGGGAGGGCACCAGCACCCCTGTGGTGGAAGAGCTGAACTTACCAGAAGCCATGAAAAAGGTGGTGGGAGAGAGAAGCAGCAGAAAGGCCTGTGAAGTATGTGGCCAGAGCTTTCTAATCCAAACAGCTCTGGGGAGCATCAGAAGACCCATCCCAAGGATGAGCCACTCCTCACTTGTGTCTTCTGCAGGCAGGGCTTCCTTGTCCATGCTACTCTCAAGAAGGACATGCTATTGGTTCACCACCAGGTGGCACCCTTTGTGCCCCATGGCCCTCAAACTGTTATTACTGTTTCCTTGGTCCCTGCCTGTTCCCCCTCCATCCCTTCTCCAGGGGCATGATACTACCAGAGGACCCTGCTATACAACTCTTGGGCATATACCCAGAGGATTCCCCAGCATGTAATGAAGACACATGCTCCACTATGTTCATAGCAACCCTATTTATAATAGGCAGCTGAAAAGAACCCAGATGTCCCTCAATGGAGGAATGGATACATTAAATGTGGTATATTTATACTATGGAATACTGCTAAGCTATTAAAAACAATGAATTCATGAAATTCTTAGGCAAGGGGGTGGAACTGGAGAATATCATCCTGAGTGAGGTGACCCAATCACAAAAGAACACACATGGTATGTACTCACTGATGAGCGGATATTAGCCCTGAAGCTTGGAATACCCAAAAAACAAGTCACATACCAAATGATGCCCAAGAAGAAGGAAGGAGAGGCCCCTTGTCCTGGAAAGGCACAGTGAAGCAGTGTAGGGGAATACCAGGACAGGGAAGTGAGAAGGTGTTGACTGGGGAACACGGGGAGGGAAGAGGGCTTATGGTACTTTTAGGGAGAGGGGGCATCCAGGAAAGGAGAAATCATATGAAATGTGAACAAAGAATAAATCGAATAATATATATATATATATATAGTATAAATTATTTTTATTTTCTTTCCATAGTTTAATAATTTATGTTAATTTACATTACATCCTAGACACATTCTCATCTCCATACTCTCCTCTTCCCTGAGAAATACCTCCTCCCATTACCACTTCCCTTCTCCATTGACAAAGGGAAGATACTTGGGGCACCATCCCACCTCGGGAAATCTAGTCCTAACAGGAAGAAGCACTTCTTTTCCCACTGATGCTAAATCTGGAAATTACATTAGGGGATAGTGATCCATCAGCAGTCAATAGAGTCAGAGACAGCTCCCTTCTACAATGTTAGCAGACACAGGTGAAGACTAAGATGCATATCTGCTATAAATGTGGGTGAGCCTGGGTCCAGCCACTGAATGCTCCTTGTCTTGTGGTTGAGTCTCTGTGAACCCTCAGGACAGTTGACTATGTAGGTCTTGTGTGGTGTGCTTGATCCCTCTGACTCCTTCCATCTTATCCCACATTCCTCCATAGACTCCCAAAGCTCCACCTGATGTTAAGATACGGCTTTCTGCATCTGTTCACAGACACTTCTGGTTGAAGCGTGTCAGGAGACAATTGTGCTGCATATCTGATTGCAAGCACAGCAGAGTATCATTAATAGTGTCAGGGGTTGGCTCTCACCGCTGGGATTGGCCTCTTGTTGGGACAGTCATTGGTTGGCTGTGCTCAAAGTCTCTGCTCCATCTTCTTTCCTGTGCATCTTTTAAGGAGCACAAACTTGGACACATTTTACAATTCTCTCAATTTGTTTTCTTTGTTTTTCCTATTTGCATTTTGTAGTCATGAGCATGTTTATTCATTGTTGTCAATTTTTTGTATTTTTTATTTTTGGTTTTCTTTAAGGTATTTATTCATTTCTTGCTAGTTTTGAGTGTCATTTTCTCTATTTCTTTGATAGTATATTTATTACTCTGTTCCCCCTCTGGGCATCTTTTATCTTCACAAACTGGTGTAAGATCTTTTTTGCTTTAAATTTAATGCAATACCCAGATTTCAGACAAAAGATAGCTGGCCTCAAGCTATGACATATTACCTTTGCTGATTTTCATTGTGTTTTCATACTGGTGTTGAGGCATCTCAGTTTGTGGTTATAAGAGCTCTAGGTAAAATTTTGAACCTCAGTTTCTTTTGTTTTTTCTTTTTGATTTTGATAGGTGTTTGGTTTCATCCTTTTGTTTTCTTTCTGGTTTTCTGACTGGTGTGGCTACTTGTTGCTCAGGGGATCTCCATCCTAGTTCAAGGCTGGACTTCATGTGACTGGCATGGCACAAAATTTAGAAAAAAAATCAAGCCCTATTTGCCTCATCTTAAATGCTAAATATGACATACCACAACACACAACAAAGAATTGCCTATATTGGTGCTGCCTTACCTGCATTCCATATCCAGAGACTCATCATATCACAATTATCAATAAGCTCTCCCACTGGCTGTGCAGGTTCTAAAATATTATCAAGAATAGATGACAAGGAAAATTATATAAGAATATTTTGCCCATTAAACACAGGTTCACTTGCCAGTTACTATTTGCTTCTAAGATACTAATTATAAGAATTCTTCACAACAACTACTTGAATATAAAATTAGCAAAATCAATGTATAAAATCAAACATAAACTAGAAGAAACAGCTCTAAACAAGGTATTGATCTGTGAGAACTGTGGGTCACATTTGAAGATCCTGGAGGTTTTTTTGTTTTGGTTTTTTGTGGCGGTTTTGTTTGTTTGTTTGTTTGTTTGTTTGTTTGTTTTTTCAAGGGTTTCTCTGTGTAGCCCTGGCTGTCCCGGAACTCACTGTGTAGACCAGACTAGCCTTGAACTCAGAAATCCACCTGCCTCTGCCTCCCAAGTGCTGGGATTAAAGAAATATGCCACCACCGCCCAGCCGAAGATTCTGTTTTAAAACTCAAATAAATATTCAGCTTACTATCTTGTTAATATGAATAGGTAATATGAGTGTTAAGTCTTATGGAGTTTTGAAATGAGCACACAGATCAATCATTCTATAAAACTTGATGAATATTTAAAAAGCAAGATTAGTGAGAGCAGATCAATGACTAGAATGTAATAAAATAAAATACTCAAAATTAAACTGATTCATATCTATATACTGGAAATATATAGATATGCTGTATATTGGAAAAAATAGAATTCTAACTATACAGGGGATTATTCTAAATGTATTTAAACCTAAGATAAATACTGAGTTTAATAAAAGTATGTAAGGAAAACGTGCTTCTGTAATGATCTGTATTGTTTTGGATCCAGGACATTTCTAGTTTGGACATAATTTTTAATTCTCAAGACAATTTAAGTACAGATATTCTTTATGTATTTTGTACTTGTCACTGCTGTAGCATTGTCCATACTGTATTCTCAGTGGATATCAAATTCTCTAAGCATGAAGCTGATTTTCCCTCTCTGGGGATTTGTGACACAATGGCCAGTATGTAACCATGACCTCAGATTTTCTGAGTCCTTCCTGAACCATTCATGCATGTCTCACAAGGAATCAAGTAACTAAATACATTGATATTATTTAAGGTGTTCACATAAACAGATTTTGAGGCAGTCCTGGGACCAAATTTACACAAAGTGGAATCTTTCCAGGGACCTTAATTTACATAAGCATGTGTGAGGTCAATCATCAAGTCACATAACCCTAGTCTATATTTATCAACCAATTTTATCACGTGCACAGAGAACATCAGATAAAGATTCTCAGGAGAGAGTATCAGTGATTCCTCCAGGGATGAGGAATCACCTGTAGAAAAGTAAACACGAATGCAGGTGTAGCATCTCCCTGGGGCACAGTGACAATAGTACATGGGGATACATTAGTACTTGTTTGAATTCCTTATCGGTTTAGCACTTCACGATCAATACTGCCAAGGCTCAGGACAGGAAAAATATGTTCACCTTGATTTTACTCTTCTTCCTTCTCAACATTCCACTGCTTGTGGCTGATTTTATTTATCCCAGGTGCTTTTGGAGAATGAAGCCGAATGAAGAAAAGGATAGAAACCCGAAAAGAGGATGTGTCTTTATGATTCAGGCAGTACAACAGCCTGTGGAGAAAGAGTATTTCAGTCACATTTTGAATATAGAGTAAGTTCATTTGTGTTTTCCATGTAAACTCATTATGAATGGTTCCCAAGACTATTAAGGATGAGGAGAAAAGCAAAGCTATAAGACTTTTGTACTGTTTTTCATCCTGCAAAACAAGAAAGAACTCCAAATATTATGAGAGACTATATGATACAGTACTACTTTAAATTTACACCTAGTATTTTTTTCCATCAGCCCCACACGTGCAGGGAAGGAAACTTAGCAATAAAGGAATATGGACCTTTATCTACCACATAAATTCCTCTCCTAGACAGGTTACATTTCACAGTAGCCAATGGTATCTTATCAAAAGAATACCTATAAATTTTCTATAAGTTTATCCTAGGTTTTTAGGAGTCTGCTAAGGGTCCTTCCATCACATTGTAGCTTCTACTGTAGTGCTCGGGCCACTAATGTTTGAGACACACCTAGCTGTGCAGAACTTTCGTATAGATATTCAGTTAATTTCTTAAATTCCTCCAGGTGGTCCCCATTTGTGTCCTAATGCTGTATCAAAAACTGAACTAAGATATCTGTCTACTGTGAAGTTTATATTTTGATCTATACATATTCACTGGCTTTAACTACTCACAAAGTTTAGTTCTGTACTCTCTGTTTATATTAAGAAAGCAATGTGTGGACACTAAGGGATACGTTTGCATTCTTTGAAAAGTGATGTTGTTACTAAAACTGGTAACATCTCATTTATGAGAGAAGACCGTTCATGAATATTTCAACATTTAATGAACTTCCAGGTTCCTTGTCATCTCAACCACATTACAAAAATCATTTCTATCTTTCTTGGGTGCAGACAATGTAATCCAGTGCAAGATTGTCTTTTTATTGACTGCAAATGATATCTGTAAATTGCTGTCAATGATAAACACTGTAACCTTTTACAGAACACAAACTGAAAACCGCAAGTATGCTCTGGCTTTGGCATTTTCCATAGATGAAATCAACAGGAACCCTGATCTTTTGCCAAATATATCTCTACAATTTGGATTCTCAGAACACAATTGTTATTGGGAATCCATATTTAACAATCGCATTCAAGTGAGTTTACAAAATCATGATATTCTCCCTAATTTTAATTGTAAAGAATTAACCAAGTGTGTAATGGCACTTACAAGAATGAATTGGACAAAAACTGTGTCATTTAATACAATCTTAAACAACTTCATGTCTCAGCAGGTAAGTTTTGTGTGTGTGGGGGGTATGTGTGTGTGTATTGAGTCGCAGTGGAATTTCAGTCATGAAATCATATATGTGTTGATGCCAGCATGAAGAGTACAATTCACAGACTTGATGTGACTTCCACATTTCCTTATATGAAATATAGATGAGGGAGAAAATAATGCCTAGCTAAGATTTCTAGAACTGTGCAGAAAAATGAGTTTGCATGTTCCAAGAATTCATTGTACCTCATGCTGTTTCCTGTTTTCTAGTTCCTTCATCTTACTTATGGAAACTTTCATCCTGTCCTGAGTGATCATGAAAATTTTCCCTATCTATATCAGATGGCCTCTGAAGATACATCTCTAGCCCTTGCGATGGTCTCCTTCATAATTCATTTCAGTTGGAACTGGGTAGGGTTGGCTATCTCAGACAATGATCAAGGTATCCAATTTCTCTCCTATTTGAGAAGAGAGATGGAAATAAATACAGTCTGCTTTGCCTTTGTCAACATGATTCCTCTGAGCATGAATTTATACATGTCAAGAGCTGAAGTGTATTACAACCAAATCATGACTTCATCCACAAATGTTGTCATCATTTATGGTGACATAGACAGTACTATAGCTATGAGCTTTAGAATGTGGAAATCTTTAGGTATACAGAGAATATGGGTCACCACCTCACAGTTGGATATCAGTCCTAGTAAGAAAGACTTTACATTTGGTATTGACTATGGCACTTTTGCTTTTGGACACCACCATAGTGAGATTTCTGGTTTTAAAATTTTTGTCCAGACATTGAACTCTTTCAAATACTCAGATGAGGATCTGATAAAGCTGGAATGGATGCACTTTAACTGTGAAGCCTCAACCTCTAAATGTAAGACACTGAAGAACTGTTCATCCAATCATTCATTGGAATGGTTAATGGTACATACTTTTGACATGGCCTTTATTGAAGAGAGTTATGAGATATACAATGCTGTGTATGCTTTTGCCCATGCACTCCATGAGACGACTTTTCAAAAGATTGATGATCTGCCCAAGGACAATGGAAAAGAACTCGATATTAGCTGCAAGAAGGTAATGTTTCTATTGTTAGATGATGTATACTGTTACCAATGTTATTGTTTTAAGAGATCATAAGATGCCCAAACCAAGTGTGCTAAAAATTATTTAACAAAATACAAAGAATTTTTATTGAGCAAGTAAATCTTGATATTAGTATAAAACTCTAATGTTAAGGGAATAGTGTAGAAGGCATAATCTGTCCACATAGACCTTTAATTTTGTTACAGATTACCTGAATATCATCATACATGTTCTAATACTGAAACCATACTGAGCCCATCCTCATGTGTCCACTCAATGAAGATTCATGGCTCATTAATTCTCAAGTACATTGTAATCATTGTAGGGGATTGTTTTAACTAGAGATCCAAACAAATTCTGGTCCCACTGTATGCTGGTGGTATCACTTGATGCTCTGAGAGTATTTACAGAGAAAATCATGTAAAAATTAAGTTTATTACGTTTGTGTGTGGTCATGTGTGCAAATGCATATTTCTCACTGCCTCTCTGTATGTTTCTGTGTTTCTGTATATCTGTGTGTATATCTATATCAGTGTCTATACCTAGATATAGATTACAGATATAATGAGATACACTTTAGACATAGATATAGATTATGAATATATGTATATATATATGAACTCTACATATATATATATGGAGAGAGAGAAAGAGAGAGAGACATAGAGAGAGATGGGTTATTTACAGACATTTTTGTCAATCTTCCTCTCTATCTTTCTATGGCCAATAACATATACTTGTCTGTTTTCATTTCTTCCTGTATGGCCGATTTTGTCGAAATTTATATTCCTGTGTATAATTATCAATGCATGAGTCTGCATGTGCCTGTGGTTTTGTCCTTTTTTATATGTTCTTTCATTTTTTGACTATTTCTCTATGTATGAGAGTATAAATTTTTCTGTGTGTAAGTGTCACTCTGTGTAGGTGTCAATACATGTCTATGTGAACTTATGAATATTTCTCTGTGCATGTGGTTTTGTGTGTATGTGTTTGTGTATATCTGTCTGTTTGATGTTTATGATGCATATGATGTCTATGTGTTTCTGTGTTTTTATATGTGTCTTTGGATATGTTCATGCATGTTTCTGTAAATAAGTGTAAGCTTCTGCTATGTGTGCATCTATATGGATGAAAGACTCTGTATCTTTCTGTTTCATATTGCAAATATATTTGTGTCTACATGTATGTTTGTGCTTGATTTGTAGTTTCTTAGAGAACTAAAATAACAGCAACATTGCAATTTTGTTCATCCTTTGACTTTCACTCATATTTTCACTAGCATATAGTAAATGAAGTTCCCTTTAAGATAAAATAAGAATATATTTTCTTACTTTAAAAAAGAGACTATACTCTTTATTCTGCTGTCTGTCTTTCAGCTGCATTCCTCTCTGAGAAAGACCCACTTCACTAATCCTGTCGGGGACAGAGTGAATATGAACCAAAGAGACAAACTGCAGGAAGAGTATGATATTTTCTACATTTGGAATTTCCCACAGGGCCTTGGATTTAAAGTTAAAATAGGAATGTTTAGTCCCTATTTTCCAAATGGTCAACGGGTACATTTTTCTGAAGATATGATAGAGATGGCAAAAGGAAGTTCGCAGGTGAGTTTAGTCTAACTGTACTAATTTCAATTACACTGTCAGGTGTGTGTATCCAACCTTTCTTGAAACTGGTGAAGTGAAACTGATTGCCATGTTTGAGACTAATTTGTAGCTTCCTATACTATGTTTATTTTTTCAGGTTTTATGACACTTCTTAGTAATTGATTAAGAATTTTCAACATGAATACAGTGAATTTGCATCATATCAGAACCTGTTTCATGCCTTTAATATTAAATTAACCATTTTAGAAAAGAATTTTATATTATTTCCAGAATAGTGAGCAATATTCTATAAGTCCAATTACTACTATTACAAAGTGAGTTCCAATCTTATGAGAAAACATTTCAAAGGATGTTTAAACACTTGATTCTTTGTAAAGACAGAGTAAGTTCATCATAACCAAGTCAACAATTTTTATTATGTAATTATTAAGCCTGTTTAACAAATAGTCCTACAATCTCTGCATCTCTAGCTAACCATATATTAACATTTCATGACAAATTTAGATGCATTATGAACTATACTTTGCATTTTTCTGTTTCTTTTTTATGCTGGTATGGGTGTTTTGTCTGCATGTATATCTGTGCAACACCTGCATGTATAGTATATATGGATAGCTGCATATCATTCATGGGTCCTCCTCCTGAGTAACAATTGTTCTTGAGCATTTAGCCATGTCTCCAGCCCTTAATCATACTTTGTAAAAGATAATGCTCACTAAAGGAAACTTGTCAGGTCCCATGATTCTTACATAAGTAATTCAAAATAGGAAGTCTGTGCGAGTTGCATGCTCTATATGAGGACAAATTGGTAGTATTAAAAATTTGCTTTTGAGAAAATTTGAAAATTAAATGTCTCATGTTCATAATAGGTATAACATAAGTATGAATTCTGATGTGATTAGTTTTAATGTGTCATATTCAAAATACCCCATTTCAACTTAATTAATATCTCATGGTGCTCTGATAGTATAAAACTTAAAGTTCGTATTCTTCCTCATTGTGAGTAAGAATTCCATGCTTAGGCAAAAGAATATAAGAGCTGAAAACGAAGCTATAAAACTGAGTGCCATTTAGAGGATAGCAAAGGAAAAACAAAATAAACCCAATAGATATCTCAGTGAATAGTCTGACAAAAGACATGCTCCAAATTGAGGATAGGATCACAAGACCTGAAGAAAAAGACATAAGAATTAGAAATTCAAACTATGACAAAGATAAAACAAAAAGAAAAATGCAGCTCATAGGTGAACAAGGAAGTATGATTAAAAGATCAAATTTAAAACCTATGAGAACAAGACAGAGAAGAAGCCACTCTAGGTATCAACTGCATTTCCATAATATTGCAGCTGTACATATCCAAAATAATGTGAGGAAAGTAGGCATCTGTCTAGTAGAAGTATATAAATAGCAACTCTGAAATAGCAGATACTCAACTTTCGAAATGAAATAATCCTTGACAAATTTTACTTAAAATTTATTATGGAACAAGAAGCAGATATGAAAGCTACAGGAGAGAACCCGCACCAACGCGCCCCCTCCCCCCGCCCCCCCCCCATCATAGAAAGTCTCTCTCTTGTTAAGAGTTAGTTCCACCAGCTTCAATCATTTTTAAATGTAGTTTGCTCATTCATTCATTTATTCATTCACTTTACATACTGTTAAGCATTTACACACCCTCTTCTACTCCTATTCCTTCTCCTATCCATCCCCTCCCTCCCATCTACTACACATTCATTCTTCCAAAAAGGGGAGTGTCCCCGCCCACAGCAACATGTTTCCGTATAACACGTTTCAGAACATCCCAGTAGGGGTAAAGTATCTCAAAGGAAGGCAACAAAGTAAGATAGAGACCCCAGTACTGCTCTTAGGAGTCCCACATAATGATCAAGCTTCATGATGGTTAAAATCGTGAATTAAAAAAAACTTCCTTATATACAAGAACAGAGAACATCTGTAAAAATGGAGGTGGGGAGAGCAACATCATGAAGTAGAACAAAAGAAACGTAATTAGATTACTACCTTATTAATCATTATGGACATGCCTAAAATAATTCTTAACTAAACATCTATCAACAGATGTCAACAACACAACTAAAATATCAGTCCCTGTGCACAAATGACTTCATTCCATGAATGCAAGTATGCTTCATTGTATGAATACCATTTACATATAAAACATCACACAATTAAACTAAAGGATTATGCTATATTATATACAAAAACAAGCATCAAGAAAATACTCTTAATGTAGTGTACCATCATTTCAGAATTTTAAAAAGAATTAACAAAAATCTGACAATCTAGGAGAATGCATGTTGCAATAATGAAGATTTCTATGGCAAACCTATTGATGATATTGTACTACATGGACAGGAGAATCAAAGAATATAAATTAAAATCAGAAATGACACCAAGATTTTGTAGTGACACGTCCTTAATCAACATTTTTTAATTATGAATCAGGAGTAGCTCTATGCATTTCTGCTCAGTCAGACTTTTGCATTGACTCTACTCAAACCCAGGCTGCCATGGATGCTCTGCCTTAAATGAATTGAGCAGATTATGGACAAGGAAATGCATGTTCAGAACTTGTCCAAAAATAGTCTTTAAAATCTTAGTGTGGAAATAAATTAAAAAAATAAATACATTAAAAGAAGGAAAATCTTGTACCCTGATCTATAAAGGAAGTTAAGATCTACTAATACTGCAAAGGAAGACAAAAACAACAACAAAAAAAAAAAAAAAGGAAGAGCTGTGTTTCTCTGTATTTCTGGAGATGATGAGATGAATCTGTGGATAACAGACTCTGTGATGGCTATTGGAACCTAACAAAAACAAATGAAGCAAATTCAGCATGCAAATATTAGAAACATTCCAATTCAGCATATAGATACCCATCCTGAGATTCATTTAAAGCCAAGATTTTCTTAGTTTCAGAAATACTTGAATTAACGTTAAACAATCTAAATCGTCCTCAGGTTTTCACACCATTTTCAGGCTCTGTAGTCTTTTTACTGCAGGAAAGACTCAAACTTCCTGCTCACTATACAGAAACTCAGCACCTGCTAACCACAAATGGAATAGGACTGGTCATAGGCTGCTGTTTATATGTTTTCTCTTACTTTGTTAAGTTTTGCTGTCCTAATGTTGAGGTTATTTTCATTACCCTATATGTGAGACATTATTTCCCCTGTTTTGTATGGGCTTTGCTCCTATTTTGCTACAATGTATTAAACAGTAACTATAAGCAAATTGAAGAGGAAAAAGCCAATTTGACTCATGGGTTACAGTCAAGGGAAGAAAAGGCATGGATCTGGATAATGCGACTGAAACAGAGTCACTCAAGAAACTCTGCTTACTGGCTTGTTCTGCATGGTTTGTAATGCACCACTGGCTACTGACAACACTGCTTCCAATAGGCTTGGCACTCCTACCTCAATTTACAATTTAATATATGCCTCACATTGATGACAGACTAGTCTGATGGAGATAATTTCTCAATTATGATTCTTTGTGCCTTTACACTGTTTTCTGTGTTCAGGTGACAATAATTAATTCGAATTTATCTTGAAACCTCTGTAGTGTTTTTCACACAAAATGCTAATAAGTTTTCTTCTCGAAAGAAAGGTAGGAAACAATTCAATTTTTCCACAATTTTTTCCATATGTTGATATGTCATTATATAATGTGCTAAGTAAAATCTGTTAGCTTTGTTTATGTATGTAAGATTAGACATGCTAATATAATTATGGAAGGGGTAAGTAAATCTCCTGTTAACAGCATATGTCTACTTTTCATTAGATGCCAACTTCTGTGTGCAGTGCTAATTGTGGTCCTGGATTTAGAAAACTTGGGATGGATGGAATGGCAGCATGCTGTTTCCATTGCAAACCCTGCCCAGAAATGGAAATTTCTAATGAAACAAGTGAGTATTTCCAACTTGAGTAAGTTCTTCAAATGGATTATCATCTTGCTCCCATATTGGAATGCTGAAGTAATTTAAAATGAAAGTTTAAAAAATAAAATATATCTCTGTCCTAAGTTAGTCATTATACGAATACAATTATTTTTTATATAAATATATTTTATTTTCTATATTCTTTGTTTACATTCCAAATAATGTCCCCTTTCCCAGTTCCCCCCTCCCCATATGTCCCATAAACCTTCTCTCCACCCATTCTCTAATCACCTCTCTCCTTTTTCTCTGTCCTGGTGCTCTCCTCCAATTCTAGATCAAGCCTTTACAGGATCAGGACCCTCTTCTTACTTCTTCATGGGAGTCATTTGTTATGATAATTGTGCCTTGGGTATTCAGAGCCTCTGGGCTAATTAATATCCACTTATCAGAGATTGCATTCCATGTGTGTTCTTTTGTGATTGGGTTACCTCACTTAGGATGATATTTTCCAAATCCAACCATTTGCCTAAAAATTTCATGAATTCATTGTTTTTAATTGCTGAGTAGCACTCCATTGTGTAAATATTCCACATTTTTTGTAACCATTCCCCCATTGAGGGGCATCTGGGTTCTTTCTAGCTTCTGGCTATTATAAATAAGGCTGCTATGAACATAATGGAGCAAGTGTCCTTATTGCATGCCGGGGAATCCTTTGGGTATAAGCCCAGGAGAGGTATAGCAGGGTCCTCCGGAAGGAATACAATTATTTGAATGTCTTTATTAAGAAAAAAAAGTAGAAATTGTCCTATAACTTTGATTCCTTGAAAATTCAAAGTTCATGACATACTCTCAAATAAATAGTTTTTACAAGAAAACTTAAGTGTACTCAAGTTGTATCTACTGCTTAATGTTCTATAAAAAAGTATGTAGATTATGAATCTTTAACAAATGCACTTAATTTGCCTTGATACATATAGTTTTCCCTAAGGCTATGCTTACCTTGCATGTACAAAAGCACATGGAAGACAAAATACAGTGTGTGGGTATGGGTAAAAAAAAAATCCAAATCCTCTGTAAGATGAATGAAAAGGGCAATTAAAACTCATAAAATGAGATATTTAAATGAGTATTTTCTCCCTATAGAGAATATTTTGCATAACACAGAACATTCTTTTTTTCACAAGTTAAATGTCATTTAGAATTTAGAAAACTGAGAATCAGTCTTGACACATGATTTAAAAACATGAGGGATCCTCTATTCATTACTATTACACGTAGTACCCATTCAAATTTTTCCACAATAGAACACATTAATATTGTTTTTTCTCTGAAAAGAATTAACCACAGATTTCAAACAGGATTGGCAATAGCACAGCCCGTGTTAGTCAAATATCTATTTAGTCAGGATGAACTAAATACAAATGGCAGGCATACAGTTTTTCTGATCCTTTTTGTTCCAACCTATATAACTGAAGTGAAATCCTAAAGGACATTTATTGATAGTAAGATGTCTTAGCAGTTAAATCTTTTCCACTGAGAATGATATTGTAGGTTTAGCCCAAAAATCCTTCAGATAGTAGGAGGTAACTAACTCCTATCTGTCGCTTTCTGTTATTCATGCAGTTCTACATTAAACAGACCCATAAGTAATTCAACAAGGCTGTTTGGAGACACATGACATTGGCACTGTGAACCATATTCAAGTGTTCTCCAAAAGCAATGGTTTTTGCTCACAACCAAGCTAAATTCCTAAGCACTTAAACAAATAAAATAATAACAGGTCTTGACAAATGCATGGTTCCATGTAAAAGACTTCTAATCTTGGAAGTATATTATTCCTTATGGCAATCATTCCATGATTCAGTGCAATGGCAATCAGATTTCCTACACAGATAATGGTGGAATTCTAGAGCTTTTTACCTTCAGCACTAGGCTAACTGCCTCTTTATGAAAAGGCCTAGGAATCTGGTATTACTAGTTATAAAACTACAAAACTTGGAATGATATTTTAAATTATTTTTGCAGTAACAATCATCAATATTATGTTTGCATAAATTCCAAGTCTCACTCTCATCCTCACACTTCCCCTGTATAAACCTAATCATTCTCAAGTTAATGATACATTCTGTTACTTTTATATGTAAACACACGCAAAAATATACACATCCATAATAAATAACCAAAATGATGTATTAAAATAGACAAAAACATTTATTGCCTTCATTTCCCTAATGATCACCATTAAAAAATGGAGTCAATTATTTCATGTAAGAATGACTTGCAATGCGTTCACACCAACAAAACTCGTATTTTGCAACACTCCTTCTATATGCTTAAATGAGATATCCTGTCAGTAAAATTACTAAAGCAGCAATAACAATATCTCGTTTCTCCATTAGATGTGGACTACTGTGTCCAGTGTCCAGAGGACAAATATGCTAACACAGAACAGAATCACTGCATTCCTAAAGTTGTTGTATTTCTCAGCTATGAAGAACCCTTGGGCATGGCACTTTCCTCAATCTCCTTGTGCTTCTCTGCAGTCACAACTGTGGTTCTTGGGGTCATTGTGAAGCACCACAGCACTCCCATTGTGAAGGCCAATAACAGAATGCTCACCTACATCTTGCTCATCTCACTCATCTTTTGTTTCCTCTGCCCCTTGCTCTTCATTGGCCATCCAAACCCAGCCACCTGCATCCTACAGCAAATCACATTTGGAGTTGTATTCACTGTTTCTGTTTCCACTGTCTTAGCTAAAACAATTACTGTAGTTCTGGCATTCAAAATCACAGCCTCACAAAGAATGATGAAGTACTGTCTAATTTCAGGGGCATCTAACTACATCATTCCTGTCTGTACTCTCATCCAAATTATTGTATGTGCAGTCTGGCTGGGAGCTTCTCCTCCTTCTGTTGATATCGATTCACAATCTGAGCATGGCCACATCATCATTGTTTGCTACAAGGGTTCAGTCAATGCCTTTTACTGTGTTCTGGGATACTTGGCTACTCTGGCCTTTGGGAGCTTCACTCTGGCTTTCTTTGCCAGAAACCTTCCTGGTGCCTTTAATGAAGCCAAATCCATAACATTCAGCATGCTGGTGTTCTGCAGTGTCTGGGTCACTTTCATCCCCGTTTACCATAGCACCAAAGGCAAGGTCATGGTGGCTGTGGAAATCTTCTCCACTTTGGCCTCCAGTGCAGGGATGCTGGGTTTCATCTTTGTTCCCAAATGTTACACAATATTGTTTAGACCAGATCAAAATTCTCTTGAAATGATCAGGGAGAAATCATCTTCACGTGCTCACATTTTATAAATTATGAAAAATGTATACTTGGTTCATAATCACCAAATATTTTATTTTAAAGCTATACCTATCTGCTTTTGGAAAATCTCTCACAGTTTCCTCTCATGATATTGTCATACCATGCCTACTGATATTCCCAACGATCCTATAATCTTCTACAATGTTCTAAAACAATCTTACTCTTTGATAGAAAGATATAATAGAATCCTGATCCATTCTATGAGCTATAGGAGTTCTTCTAGGATCATAGAGGAGAGAAGAACATTTTTATCAACAGGCTGTTAGAATATTTCCAAAGATGAATTGATGTCTCTGCAGATATAATCATGGCCTGTTCTTGTAGAGGAACTGAGTCAATACTCAGACCCAGCAATTGCTGTTATTAAACACCTGTAACAATAGCTACAAAGATCCAGATGTTCTCTTTTGGGCTGCATATTTACCTGAAACTATGCACATAATGAGACACACAAATTCACACACATATACACATGTGCACACAATTAAATTACTTTAAATTTAAAAGTATATAGAAGAATGATACAAAAATGCTACATTGGGAGTTTGCTCTTCAGTGTTCTCCTAAGGGGTCAGAATTACAGAAACCTACAGAGAAAGGATCAGATATGGGTAAAGATGTCTGGGTTTACATTCAGACACTTTAAAATTTTTATATCATCAAAGACATACAATTGTGAAACTGTCAGGGAAAGCACAACTTGTTATAATAATCTCTTCTATGTGTGAATTTAGATGACTCTGTGCAAAAAATCAGCTTTGTCACCACAGAGTAACCCAAGGCAGGTAGCTGGTGAGAGGCTGCTGAGATCAGCTGACATGGGTTGTTAGTCCAGAAATTCGCAGGAACTACTAGCTATGACATTCAGGGTTTAGAGAAGGGAAAATGGGGGAGGAGGGAATCAACCATTCACAGACACATGCACAGAAACATACACATTTACATGCACAAGCACATTAGCACAAAAACACACAATGGTTGAACCAAATATAAGTTCTAGCAACTTATATAAATACATTCATTTATACACACAGAGAGACAAACACATACATGCTCACACATTTGATGGCTGGAGCACACATTTGATGCTCTTATATCAGGTTCCAAGCATTTCACATAAACTCATATATACACATATACACATAGTAGCAAGTGGACGGAACAAATTCTCAACAGGCGGGCTCCAAGAATTTCATACATGCACATATATAGATATATGTACAGATGCACATATATGTATATGGGTAAATGTAACAAAGTTCTAAAAACCAGGTTCCAACTATTTCTCACATAATAAAGATACATACATATATATACATATGTATATATATATATATATACACACACACACACACACACACACAGTGGAAGGAGAAAGCCCCAAAATACACCCAAACACCTTTACATATAAACATATGTGGAGGTATGAACAATGGAACAAAGTTCCAACAAACTCTTACTCACAGTTTATGCATACAAACACACACATATGCACACATATTTGTGTACATATGTAAAATATGTACACATACATATTCACATACATACAGACAGACAGACAGAAAGACATATATGTTTGAAGTTATAAAGCTCCAACATACTCCTATACAATGTTTACTCATATATATACATATATATGTATATATATATAAGACTCTCACATCCCAGATATCTGAGACTTTCTAGAAAACCTCCACTCTTCCCAACCACATCCCTGCAACTTCATATTCCTATTTATTTTTCCTGTCCTCTGGGCTTCTCTTCTACTTCTCACCATACCTGATCCTGTCTCCCTTTTCCCTCACCATCCCATCTCCCACACAAGTACTTACTTCCCCCTGTCTCCCATAATTGTTTTGCTTTCCCTTCTAAGTAAGATTGAAGTATTCAGTTTTGGTTCTTACTTCTTGTTAAAATTCACATGGACTGTAAGTTGTATCACAGTTAATGTTGACTAATATGCACTTATAAAAGACTACATACCATATATATCCTTTTAATTCTGGATTCTTTTACTTGGGATAATATTTTCTAGTTCCATACATTTTCTGTCAAATATCATACAATCCTTGTTTTTTTGTTTGTTTGTTTGTTTGCTTGTTTGTTTTTTTTTGTTTTATTGGATTTGGTTTCTCCAAGACAGGGTTCTCTGTGTAACCCTGGCTGTCCTGGAACTCACTCTGTAGACCAGGCTGGCCTCAAACTCAGAAATCTGCCTGGCTCTGCCTCGAGAGTGCTGGAATTACAGGCATGTGCCACCACCACCTGGCTACAGCCCTTGTTTTTAATACTTGAATAGAATTACACTGTGTAATTGAACCAATCAGTCTGAATCTATTCTTCCACTGAAGGATGTCTGTGTTGTTTCCAGCTTGACCATAATGATAAGGCAATAATGAACAGGGTGGAGCTCGTGTCCTTATGGTATACTGGTGCATCTTTTGGGTATATGCCCAGAACTGGTATAGCTGAGTATTCAGGAAGAACTATTTCCAATTTTCTAAGGAACCACAAGTTTGATTTTGAGAGTGGTTGTACCAGTTAAAACTCGCAGCAGCAATGGAGGAATGTCCCTGTCTCTCCTTACCCTCCCCAGAATGTGCTATTATTTATCATTAAAAGTAACCTTGTAAAAAATCAAAAAGCATTACTTTTATACAAAATCAATCATATGTATTTTAAATGATTTGAATTCATATTTACTAATCAGCAATTCTTATTAAATTATATCAGTTACCTGAATACAAAACTGGGTATGAGAAATCAATCATCACCAGTCAGTCTCAGAGGTACATCAGGCAGTGCTGCCATTTTTCTTGTCTTGTGACCTTTAAAACTCCCTGGATTAACTAACAAAAGTATGCCCTTCTGAACTTCAAATTGTTCTTTTAGATTTTATACATCAGATCTACATCTAGTAACAGAATCATCTTAAGCTTGTTTCCCTAATAATTTTAGTTTTCCAAATGCGTTCTAAGGGGGGTGATTATTGCTGAAAATATATTTTTTAAGTTATTTCCTAAGGAATGATTGAATCAATCCTCTGCTCCAGAAGCAATGCCTGAAAAAGATTAAGTATTATTATTATTGCCAGAGATACTGCACACTGAACAGTTGCAAGTCCATTTGGAGTTTTTATGCAATTATTAGATTAAGACAGAAGTGGTGACAGCAAGCAGAGAAGAAACCCATAACAGCATAAAATTTTTAGGACACAGTCCTTGGAACCTTGCCTTAACCAAGGTGTTATTGTTTTGTGCTAACCAGTGGGCCATATTCCCTGAGTTCTAAAGCCAGTCATCATTCCTCCTGCATGGCCCTGTACAACTCTTAAAATAAAACTTTGGTCAAAATACTACCATATTATATAGGAACTATCAATGATAAAATAATTTATAGCTTAAATATCCCTGGGCCAATGCTATAAATGGTAAATTTCTTTCATAAAAAAATATTTTATTAACTTTCCTTTCTCAGGTTCTTTAATAATATGCAAGTAGGAATAGAGTTGAGAATGAGGCTTTGAGACTTCTGGTGCCCACCTGCACCTTAGAGCTGATGCTGTACCACAGTTATCCAAACTCAAATCCTATAAAGAGAGAGCTGCTCTTCCAGGAGTGTTGACATACCTAGATCAGAAGCTCACAGGCTCACAGGAGGGACAAACTCCAGTCAAAGACAGCAAAACAAACTGACAGCAGAGATAACTGTAAGGTGAGAGGCAAGCACAGGAATGTAAACAACAGAAACCAAAGCTAGGTGGCATCATCAGAAGCCAGTTTTCCCATCACAGCAAGTCCTAGATACATAAACATACCAAAAACTCAGATTCTGATTTAAAATCACATATCATAATGATGATAGAAGACTTAACAAGGACATAAATAACTCCCTTAAGGAAAAAAAGGATAACACAGATCAACGGGTAGAAGCCATTAAAGAGGAAGCACAAAAATCCCTTAGAGAATTACAGGAAAACACAAACAAACAAGTGAAGGAATTGAACAAACCCATCCAGGATCTAAATATGGAAATAGAAACTTTAAAGAAATCACAAAGGGAGACAACCCTGGAGTTAGAAAACCTAGGAAAGAGATCAGGAGTCATAGATGCAAATAGCACCAACAGAATACAAGCTAGAAGAGAGAATCTCAGCACAGCAGTCAAAAAATGCAAAATGTAACAATTCCTAACCCAAAACATCCAGAAAATCCAGGACACAATGAGAAGATCAAATCTACAGATAATAGATATATAAGAGAGCAAGGATTTCTAACTTATAGAGCCAATAAATATCTTCAACAAAATTGTTGAAAAAAACCTAAAACCCCTAAAGACATAGAATCAGTCATTAAATCTTCCAACCAAATAAGCCCAGTTCCAAATGGTTTTTATGCAGAATTGTATCAAATATTCAAAGAAGGGCTATTACAAATATTCTTCAAACTATCCCACAAAATATAAACAGAAGGAAAATTACCCAATTCATACTGTGATCCCACAATTACGCTTATACCAAACCATACAAAGACTCAACAAAGAAAGAGAACTTCAGACCAATTTTCCTTATAAGTATCGATGCAATAATACTCAATAAAATTCTCATAAAGAAAATCTGAGAACACATCAAAATGATCATTCACCATGATCAAGGAGGCTTCATCCTAGGAATGCAGGGAGGGTTCTATATATAGAAATTGATCAATGTGGATTTCAATGTGGATACACTATACAAATAAACTCATAAAAAATACCACAATATCATATCATAAGATGCTGAGAAAGCATTTGACAAAATCCAACACTCCTTCATGGTAAAAGTCTTAGAAAGATCAGGAATTCAAGGTCTATAACTAAACATAGTAAAACAAAATAAAGCAACCCAATAACCAACATCAAACTAAATGGAGAGGAACCTGAAGCAATTCCACTAAAATCAGGGACTAGACAAGGCTGCCCACTCTCTCCCTACCTACTCAATATAGTACTCAAACTCCACGCCAGAGCAATTAGACAACAAAAGGAGGCCAAAGGTATACAAACTGGAAATAAAGAAGTTAAAGATATCACTATTAGTAGCTGATATATAATTATACTTATGTAACCCAAAATATTCCACCAGAGATTTCCTAATCCTGATAAACAACTTCAGCAAAGTGGCTAGATATAAAATTAAACAAATCAGTAGCCTTCCTCTACTCAAAAGATAAGCAGGCTGAGAAAGAAATTAAGGAAACAACATCTTTCACAATAGTCTCATAAAGTATAAAAATACATTGGTGTGATATAACCAAGCAAGTGAAATATCTGCATGACAAGAACTTCAAGTCTCTGAAGAAAGAAATCATAGTTCTCAGAAGATAGAAAGATCTCCCATGCTAATGGATTAGCAGGATTTCTATAGTAAAAAATAAAAAAAAATAAAAAAAAATGGCCATCTTGACAAAAGCAATCTACAGATTCAATGAAACCCTCATCAAAATTCCAACTCAATACTTCATAGAATTCGAAAGAGTGATTTGCAAATTCATTTGCAATAACAAAAACAAACAAGTAAAAAAAGGATAGCGAAAACTATTCTCAACACTAAAAGAACTTCTGGGGGAATCTCCATCCCTGACTTGAAGCTGTATTATAGAGCAATTAAAGTTGTGGCGGGGGACTAGGAAAGGGGAAATCATTTGAAATGTAAATAAAGAATATATCTAATAAAAAATTAAGAGGACAAGTAAGAATACAGAATAGCGAGCATTGGGGGCGGCGGCGGCAGTGGCGGCGGCAGCAGTAGCTGGTCCGGCTGAAGGGCCATCAGCGGTGGAATCAAGGCGACACAGGGTCCAGTTAGGCCCTGCGCCCACAACCACTGACCTTCGCTGACCAGCCGGACGGCAAGCAGCTGCGGTTCTGCGGAGCCTTTCGCTGCACGGAAGCCACTTCAGAACTCGGCTTCCCGCCAGTCAGGAGAGACTCACCTCCATCTTGATTCCGGGCTCCAGAGATCGGACAAACTGAGGTACACAAACATAATCCTAGGCCCAACACCGCAGGGGTCTGAGCCTGACGGGCATTGGCCTGCACCCAGGCCCTGGGATGTTCGAGTGGCCATCGGGGCGCCAACCCAGCCAGGAGTTTTTTTTGCCCTGGCCGGCGCACGCGCCGCCATTTTGCCTACAGGACCCAGAGTGCTCGGGAGGGCAGAGACGGCTAACAAGCCTAGCCTGAGACTAACAAAACGGGGGTCTAGGCCCCAAAAGGCACAGGACTGACCCCAAGGACTGGGCGGCTTGGTGGGCCATCTGTGTGTCAACCCGCCCAGGAGGTTATTAGCACAACAGACTCTCCCGGTGCTTTCGGGGAGCGCGGACGCGCACGCCCGCCATCCAGGTCACCTGGCGGACCCAAATAACAGTCATAGCCCTAGGGGAACTTTGCTCGGACCTTGGCCTCCCTGGCTTTTGCCTGGACTCAGGGCCTGGGCGACAAGGCTAACCTAGTGTGCGCCAGCACGGTTGGGGAAATCGGCTGCCCAGCGGAGTGAGCGGAACACAGGGGAGGTCACAGCAGCATACACCTTCGGAGCTCCCTGGGGGTGCACACGGGTTCCATCTGGTCCACAGACACAATCTGGGGCAAGGCCTCAGGCAGAAGCCCTCAGGTCAACTCTCTCCGCTTCAGATCAGCCTGGGTGGCCGCACCACATCTCCAGGTCCCTCAAGAGGCTAGTGGGAGCTTCCGGGCGGCCAGCTGGGAGAAGTCGGTGTGCTCCAATAAATCCTGCGGGCCCCAGCGGGAGCCTTCAGGTGCCTGCTTCGGGATCTGAACAGCCTGGACAACAGCACCCTGTCTACAGGCAGTGCAGGGTGTAAGCTGTGCACCAGAGGCCAACGGGGAAGGGGCAGCTTGCACTGGTGAGTCCAGCACTGACAAGACCAAGTAACACCAGTGAGAGCTAGATGGCAAAAGGCAAACGCAGGAACGTCACTAACAGAAATCAAGGCAATATGGCAACATCTGAACCCAATTCTCCTCTACCAGCAAGTCCTGGATACCCCATCACACCAGTAAAACAAGATTTGGATTTAAAATCACTGGTCATGATGCTGGTACAGGAACACATGAAGGACATTCAGGAGAAAATGGATCAAAAGTTAGAAGCCCTTGCAAGGGAAACACAAAAATCATTGAAAGAAATCCAGGAGAATACAAAAGCCAACAAGGAGGAAATGCAAAAAACACTTAAAGAAATACAGGAGAACTTTGGTCAACAGGCTGAGGTCCTGAAAGACGAAACACAAAAATCTCTTAAAGAAATACAGGAGAACTTTGGTCAACAGGCTGAGGTCATGAAAGAAAAATCACAAAAATCTCTTAAAGAATTACAGGAAAGCACAAACAAGCAAGTGAAGGAGCTAAGCAAAACCATCCAGGATCTAAAATCAGAAGTAGAAACAACTAAGAAAACTCAAAAGGAGACAACTTTGGAGATAGAAAGCCTTGGGAAGAAATCAGGGGACAGAGATGCAAATATCAACAACAGAATACAAGAAACAGAAGAAAGAATCTCAGATGCTGAAGATTCCATAGAAACCATGGACTCAACAGTTAAAGAAAATGCAAAATGCAAAAAGCTTGTAACCCAAAATATCCAGGAAATCCAGGACACAATGAGAAGACCAAACCTAAGGATTATAGGCATAGATGAGAGTGAAGATTTACAACTTAAAGGGCCAGCAAATATCTTCAATAAAATTATGGAAGAAAACTTCCCTAACCTAAAGAGAGAGATGCCCATGAATATACAAGAAGCCTACAGAACTCCAAACAGACTGGACCAGAACAGAAATACTTCCCGTCACATAATAATCAAAACACCAAATGTTCTAAACAAAGAAAGAATATTAAAGGCAGTAAGAGAAAAAGGCCAAGTAACATATAAAGGAAGACCTATCAGAATCACAGCAGACTTTTCACCTGAGACTATGAAGGCTAGAAGGTCCTGGGCAGATCTCAAGCAGACTCTAAGAGAACACAAATGCCAACCAAAACTACTATATCCAGCAAAACTCTCAATCACCATAGATGGAGAAACTAAGATATTTCACGACAAAACCAAGTTTACCCAATATCTATCCACAAACCCAGCCCTAAAAAGGATAATAGGAGGACAACACCAATACAAGGAGGGAAACTTCACCCTGAAAAAAGCAAGATAGTAACCTTTCATCAAACCCAAAAGAAGTTAAGCAATCAAATTTAAAATATAACGTCAAAAATGATAGGAAGTAACAATCACTATTCCTTAATATCTCTTAACATCAATGGACTCAATGCCCCAATAAAAAGACACAGACTAACTGACTGGATACGTAAACAGGACCCTACATTTTGCTGCTTACAGGAAACACACCTCAGGGTCAAAGACAAACACTACCTTAGAGTAAAAGGCTGAAAGACAATTTTACAAGCAAATGGTCTCAGGAAACAAGCTGGAGTAGCCATTTTAATATCAGATAAAATTGACTTTCAACCCAAAGTCATCAAAAGAGACCCTGAGGGACACTTCTTGCTGGTCAAAGGAAAATACAACAAGAAGAACTCTCAATCCTGAACATCTATGCTCCAAATGCAAGGGCACCCTCTTTCATAAAAGAAACTTTATTAAAACTCAAAGCACACATTGCACCTAACACAATAATTGTGGGTGACTTCAACACTGCACTTTCCTCAATGGACCGATCAGGAAAACAGAAACTAAACAAGGACACAATGAAACTAATTGAAGCTTTGGACCAATTAGATTTAACTGATATATATAGAACATTCTATCCTAAAACAAAAGAATATACCTTTTTCTCAGCACCACATGGTACCTTCTCCAAAATCGACCATATAATTGGTCACAAGACAGACCTCAACAAATATAAGAAGATAGAACTAATCCCATGCCTCCTATCTGATCACTATGGAATAAAAGTGGTCTTCAATAGCAACAGAAACAACAGAAAACCCACATACACGTGGAAATTGAACAATACTCTACTCAATGATACCTTGGTCAAGGAAGAAATAAAGAAAGAAATTAAAGACTTTTTAGAACACAATGAAAATGAAAACACAACATACCCAAATCTATGGGACACAATGAAAGCAGTGCTAAGAGGAAAACTCATAGCCCTGAGTGCCTCCAAAAAGAAAATGGAGAGAGCATACATTACCAACTTAATGACACACCTGAAAGCCCTAGAACAAAAAGAAGCTATTTCACCCAGGAGGAGTAGAAGGCAGGAAATCATCAAACTCAGGGCCGAAATCAATCAAGTAGAAACAAAGAGAACCATACAAAAAATCAACAAAACCAGGAGCTGGTTCTTTGAGAAAATCAGCAAGATAGATAAACCCTTAGCCAGACTGACCAAAGGGCACAGAGAAAGTATCCAAATTAACAAACTTAGAAATGAAAAGGGATATATAACAATGGAAACTGAGGAAATCCAAAAAATCATCAGATTCTACTCCAAGAGACTGTACTCAACACAACTGGAAAATCTGGAGGAAATGGACAATTTCCTTGACAGATACCAAATACCAAAATTAAATCAGGACCAACTAGACCATCTGAACAGTCCCATAAAGCCTAAAGAAATAGAAGGAGTCATAGAAAGTCTTCCAACCAAAAAAAGCACAGGACCAGATGGTTTCAGTGCAGAATTCTACCAGACCTTCAAAGAAGAGTTAACACCAATACTCTTCAAACTATTCCACAAAATAGAAACAGAAGGAACACTACCCAATTCCTTCTACGAAGCCACAATTACGCTGATACCAAAGCCACACAAAGATCCAACAAAGAAAGAGAACTTCAGACCAATTTCCCTTATGAACATTGATGCAAAAATACTCAATAAAATTCTTGCCAACCGAATCCAAGAACACATCAAAACGATCATCCACCATGATCAAGTAGGCTTTATCCCGGGAATGCAGGGTTGGTTCAATATACGGAAATCCATCAATACAATCCACTACATAAACAAACTCAAAGAACAAAACCACATGGTCATTTCATTGGATGCTGAAAAAGCATTTGACAAAATTCAGCATCCTTTCATGCTTAAAGTCTTGGAGAGAACAGGAATTCAAGGCCCATACCTAAACATAGTAAAAGCAATATACAGCAAACCGGTAGCCAGCATCAAACTAAATGGAGAGAAACTTGAAGCAATCCCACTGAAATCAGGGACCAGACAAGGCTGCCCCCTTTCTCCTTATCTTTTCAATATTGTACTTGAGGTACTAGCTCGGGCAATTCGACAACATAAGGAGGTCAAAGGGATACAAATTGGAAAGGAGGAAGTCAAACTATCATTATTTGCAGACGACATGATAGTCTACCTAAGTGACCCAAAAAACTCCACTAGAGAGCTCCTACAGCTGATAAACAACTTCAGCAAAGTGGCAGGTTATAAAATCAACTCAAGCAAATCAGTGGCCTTCCTATACTCAAAGGATAAGCAGGCTGAGAAAGAAATTAGGGAAATGACACCCTTCACAATAGCCACAAACAGTATAAAGTATCTTGGGGTGACTCTTACCATACATGCGAAAAATCTGTATGGCAAGAACTTCAAGACTCTGAAGAAGGAAATGGAAGAAGACCTCAAAAAATGGGAAAACCTCCCATGCTCATGGATCGGTAGAATCAATATAGTTAAAATGGCCATTTTGCCTAAAGCACTATACAGATTCAATGCAATACCCATCAAAATCCCAACTCAATTCTTCACAGAGTTAGAAAGAGCAATTATCAAATTCATCTGGAACAACAAATAAACCCAGGATAGCTAAAACTATTCTCAGCAACAAAAGAAAATCTGGGGGAATCAGTATCCCTGACCTCAAGCAATACTACAGAGCAATAGTGTTAAAAACTGCATGGTATTGGTACAGTGACAGGCAGGAGGATCAATGGAACAGGATTGAAGATCCAGAAATGAACCCACACACCTATGGCCACTTGATCCTCGACAAAGAGGCTGAAAACATCCAATGGAAAAAAGATAGCCTTTTCAACAAATGGTGCTGGTTCAACTGGAGGTCAGCATGCAGAAGAATGCGAATTGATCCATCCTTGTCTCCTTGTACTAAGCTCAAATCCAAATGGATCAAGGACCTCCACATAAAGCCAGACACTCTGAAGCTAATAGAAAAGAAACTGGGGAAGACCCTTGAGGACATCGGTACAGGGAGAAAGTTTCTGAACAGAACACCAATAGCGTATGCTCTAAGAGCAAGAATTGACAAATGGGACCTCATAAGGTTACAGAGTTTCTGTAAGGCAAAGGACACCATCAAGAGGACAGATCGGCAACCAACAAATTGGGAAAAGATCTTCACCAATCCTACATCAGATAGAGGGCTAATATCCAATATATATAAAGAACTCAAGAAGTTAGACTCCAGAAAACCGAACAACCCTATTAAAAAATGGGGTACAGAGTTAAACAAAGAATTCTCACCTGAAGAACTTCGGATGGCGGAGAAGCATCTTAAAAAATGCTCAACTTCATTAGTCATTAGGGAAATGCAAATCAAAACAACCCTAAGATTTCATCTTACACCAGTCAGAATGGCTAAGATTAAAAATTCAGGAGACAGCAGGTGTTGGAGAGGGTGCGGAGAAAGAGGAACACTCCTCCACTGCTGGTGGGGTTGCAAATTGGTACAACCACTCTGGAAATCAGTCTGGCGGTTCCTCCGAAAACTGGGCACCTCACTTCCAGAAGATCCTGCTATACCACTCCTGGGCATATACCCAGAGGATTCCCCACCATGTAATAAGGATACATGCTCTACTATGTTCATAGCAGCCCTATTTATAATTGCCAGATGCTGGAAAGAACCCAGGTATCCCTCAATAGAAGAGTGGATGCAAAAAATGTGGTATATCTACACAATGGAGTACTATTCAGCCATTAGAAACAATGAATTCATGAAATTCTTAGGCAAATGGATGGAGCTAGAGAACATCATACTAAGTGAGGTAACCCAGACTCAAAAGGTGAATCATGGTATGCACTCACTAATAAGTGGTTATTAACCTAGAAAACTGGAATACCCAAAACATAATCCACACATCAAATGAGATACAAGAAGAAAGCAGGAGTGGTCCCTGGTTCTGGAAAGACTCAGTGAAACAGTATTTGGCAAAACCAGAACGGGGAACTGGGAAGGGGTGGGAGGGAGGACAGGGGAAGAGAAGGGGGCTTACGGGACTTTCGGGGAGTGGGGGGGGCTAGAAAAGGGGAAATCATTTGAAATGTAAATAAATTATATCGAATAAAAAAAATAACAGTAAAAAAAAAAAAGAATACAGAATAGCATGCTCCTTATTGGTAAGATGATTGTGTTCTGATCTTTACAAGTGCACATGATGATATTTGTTAAATTGAACAAGAAATGTTTGCAATATTTTATTAAATCCTCTAAATGCTATAAAACTTTATCACCTGAAAATTGTTACAATATTCAAATATATTATCTATTGTTTCTGCTTTAATTTAAAGCTCTAAAATATTAGAATTATAGGTTTTCCTCCAATCATTTATCACCTTATATTGTTATTCTGGTTTTGTTAAATTTGACTTAATAGAGTAGTATTTTTGTATAACTACTGGCTTTTATAACAGGATATAATAAAGTCAAAGATATTTTTAGTAAAAAAACAAAACAAAACAAACAAATTTAAATAGTATACTTTCCCACTTTCAAGAAAATACCAGGGTTATGCATACCCAGAGTGCAGTGGATGAGTCTCACCCCGGGTGAGGCACCTTATACATGGTCTTGATGTCTTCCCTCCTAGGTAATTATAAGCCAGTATGTTTGTAAAAATGTATTCCAGCAGCCAGAGATAGCTAACAAAACCCAACAGAAGCTGAGCTGCTCTACTGAAAGAAGTATAGTTATGCTATTAGCACAAGAGCTACAAGCCACAAGGGGGCACCATTCTACAGAGAACCAGAAGGCCACAGATGTAAGAAAGATATGACAGGGACCCAGAAGCCTGTCTTCCGAGCAATAGATGAATGTTTTAGTTATGAATTTTCTTGCCACATCCTGTGTTCTCCTGAAAACACTAGGAACACACCAGAAAAGCAAGAGTTGGATTTAAAATCGTATCTCATGATGCTGATAGAGGGCTTCAAGAAAGACTTAAATAACTATCTTAAAGAAATACAGGAGAACATGGATCAACAGGTAAAAGCCTTTAAAAAGGAAACAGAAAAATCCCTAAAAGAAATACAGGAGATCATGGGTCAACAGGCAGAAGCCCTTAAAAAGGAAACGCAAAAATCCCTTTCAGAATTACAGGAAAACACAATCAAGTGAAGGAATTGAACAAAACAACCCAGGATCTAAAAGTGGAAGTAGAAACAATGAAGAAATCACAGTGAGACATCTCTGGAAATAGAAAACCTTGGAAAGAATTCAGGAGCCATCAACAACAGAATACAAGAGATAGAAGAAAGAGCCTCAGGTGTTCAAGATACCATAGAAAACATTGAATCAACAGTCAAAGGAAATGCAAAATACATAAAGCTGGTAACACAAAACATCCAGGAACTCCAGGACACAATGAGAAGACCAAACCTAAGGATTATAGGTATAGACAAGAGCAAGGATTTACATCTTAAAGGCCCAGTAAGTATCTTCAACAAAATTGTAGAAGAAAACTTCCCTAACCTAGAGAAAGAGATGCCCATGAACATACAAGAAGCCCTCAGAACTCCAAACAGACTGGACCAGAACAGAAACTCCTCCCAGCACATAATAATCAAAACACCAAATTCACTAAACAAAGAAAGAATATTAAAAGCAGTAAGGGGAAAAGAGAAAGTAGCTTATAAAGGCAGGCCTATCAGAATCACAGCAGACTTCTCACCAGAGACGATGAAAGCTAGAAGATCCTGGGCAGATCTCATACAGACCCTAAGAGAACACATATGCCAGCCCAGGCTACTATACCCAGCAAAACTCTCAATCATCTTAGATGGAGAAACCAAGATATTCCATGATAAAACCAAATTTACACAATATCTCTCCACAAATCCAGCCCTACAAAGGATAATTGATAGAAAATGTCAACACAAGGACGGAAACTACACCCTAGAAAGAGCTAGAAAGTAATCTTCTTCCAGCAAATCCAAAAGAAGTTACCCACACAAACATGAAAATAACATCAAAAATAACAGGAAGCAACAATCACTATTCCCTAATATCTCTTAACAACAATGGACTCAACTCCCCAATAAAAAGGCATAGACTAACAAATATTTCTCATGTAAATCTTCAATTTTATCAGAAAATGTTTGTAATGCCCCTTTTAATTAATTTAGTAATTTTTATGTCTATCATTTTATCAGCATTATTTTTCGTGATTATCTTCATTTTTTACATTTATATTTTTAATTATTTTTCTATCTTTACATTTCAAATGTTATTCTCTTTCCTCATTTCCCCTCTGAAAACCTCCTATCCCATCCCCACGCCCTTCTTCTTGGGCATCATTTGATATATGACTTGTTTCTTGGGTATTCCAAGCTTCTAAGCTAATATCTGCTTATCAGTGAGTACATACCATGATTGATTTGTGATTGAACCCAATCACTCACTCAGGATGACATTCTCCAGTTCCACCCACTTAGACTTTCATGAATTCATTGTTTTTAATAGCTAAGTAGTATTACATTGTGTAAATGCACCATATTTTCTGTCTCCATTCCTCCATTGAGGCACATCTGGGTTCTTTCCAGTTTCTGTCTATTATAAATAGGGCTGCAATGAACATAGTGGAGCATGTATCCTTATTATATGCTGGGGAATCATACCAGCTTGCAACCCCACCAGCAGTGGAGGAGTGTTCCTTTTTCTTCACATCCTTGCCAGCACCTGCTGTCTCCTTAGTTTTTGATCTTAGCCATTCTGACTGGGGTGAGGTGAAATCTCAGGGTTGTTTTGATTTGCATTTCCCTGATGACTAAGGATGTTGAACATTTCTTTAGGTGCTTCTCAGCCATTCAATTCATTCAGTTTCTTTTCTATTAGTTTCAGTGTGTCTGGTTTTATGTGGAAGTTCTTTATCCACATGGACTTGAGCTTAGTACAAGGAGATAGGAATGGATCAATTTGCATTCTTTTGCATGCTAACCTCCAGTTGAACCAGCACGATTTGTTGAAAAGGCCATCTTTTTTCCACTGGATGGTTGTAGCTCCTTTATCAAAGATCAAGAGACCATAATTCTGAGGGTTCATTTCCGGGTCTTCAATTCTATTCCATTGATCTACTTGCCTGTCACTGTACCAATACCATGCAGTTTTTAACACAATTGCTCTGTAGTACTGCTTGAGGTCTGGGATAATGAGTCCCCCAAAAGTTCTTTTACTGTTGAGAATAGTTTTAGCTATCCTAGATTTTTTGTTATTCCAGAAGAATTTGAGAATTGCTATTTCTAAGTCTATGAAGAATTGAGTTGGGATTTTGACAGGGATTGCATTGAATCTGTAGATTGCTTTTAGCAAGATGGCCATTTTTACTACATTAATCCTGCCAATCAAAGAGCATGGAAGATTTTTCCATCATCTGAGGTCTTCTTTGATTTCTCTCTTCAAAGACTTGAAGTTCCTGTCATACAGATCTTTCACTTGTTTGGTTAGAGTCACACCAAGATACTTTATATTGTTTGTGGCTATTGTGAAGGGTGTCATTTCCCTAATTTCTTTCTCAGCCTGTTTGTCCTTTGAGTATAGGAAGGCTACGGATTTGCTTGAGTTAATTTTATAACCAGCCACTTTGCTGAAGTTGATTATCAGGTTTAGAAGAGCCCTGGTGGAGTTTTTTGGGATGCTTAAGTATACTATTATATCATCTGCAAATAGAGATAGTTTGACTTCTTCCTTTCCAATTTGTATCCCTTTGACGTCCTTGTGTTGCTTGATTGCTCTGGCTAGGACTTCAAGCACTATATTGAATAAACATGGAGAAGAATTGAGTTGGGATTTTGATGGGTATTGCATTGAATCTGCAGATTACTTTTGGCAAAATGGCCATTTTAACTATACTGATTCTACCGATCCATGAGCATGGGAGGTTTTCCCATTTTTTGAGGTCTTCTTCCATTTCCTTCTTCAGAGTCTTGAAGTTCTTGTCATACAGATCTTTCACATGTTTGGTAAGAGTCACCCCAAGATACTTTATACTGTTTGTGGCTATTGTGAAGGGGATCATTTCCCTAATTTCTTTCTCAGCCTGCTTATCCTTTGAGTATAGGAAGGCCACTGATTTGCTTGAGTTGATTTTATAACCTGCCACTTTGCTGAAGTTGTTTATCAGCTGTAGGAGTTCTCTAGTAGAGTTTTTTGTGTCACTTAGGTAGACTATCATGTCATCTGCAAATAATGATAGTTTGACTTCTTCCTTTCCAATTTGTATCCCTTTGACCTCCTTATGTTGTCGAATTGCCCGAGCTAGTACCTCAAGTGCAATATTTAAAAGATAAGGAGAAAGGGGGCAGCCCTGTCTAGTCCCTGATTTTAGTGGGACTGCTTCAAGTTTCTCTCCATTTAGTTTGATGCTGGCTACTGGTTTGCTGTATATTGCTTTTACTATGTTTAGGTATGGGCCTTGAATTCCTGTTCTTTCCAAGACTTTAAGCATGAAAGGATGCTGAATTTTGTCAAATGCTTTTTCAGCATCCAATGAAATGACCATGTGGTTTTTTTCTTTGAGTTTGTTTATGTAGTGGATTGCATTGATGGATTTCCGTATATTGAACCAACCCTGCATTCCCAGGATAAAGCCTACTTGATCATGGTGGATGATCGTTTTGATGTGTTCTTGATTTCAGTTGGCAAGAATTTTATTGAGTATTTTTGCATGGATGTTCATAAGGGAAATAGGTCTGAAGTTCTCTTTCTTTGTTGGATCTTTGTGTGAGTTTGGTATCAGCGTAATTGTGGCTTTGTAGAAGGAATTGGGTAGTGTTCCTTCTGTTTCTATTTTGTGGAATACTTTGAAGTGTATTGGTGTTAGGTCTTCTTTGAAGGACTGATAGAATTCTGCACTGAAACCATCTGGTCCTGTGCTTTTTTTGGTTGGAAGACTTTCTATGACCCCTTCTATTTCTTTAAGGGTTATGGGACTGTTTAGATGATCTATTTGGTCCTGATTTAATTTTGGTGTTTGGGACCTACACATAAAGCCAGACACTCTGAAGATAATAGAAAAGAAACTGGGGAAGACCCTTAAGGACATCGGTACAGGGGGAAAGTTCCTGAACAGAACACCAATAGCTTATGCTCTAAGATCAAGAATTGACAAATGGGACCTCATAAAATGACAAAGTTTCTGTAAGGCAAAGGACACCATCGAAAGGGCAAATCAGCAACCAACAAATTGGGAAAAGATCTTCACCAACCCTACATCAGATAGAGGGTTAATATCCAATATATAAAAAGAACTCAAGAAGTTAGACTACAGAAAACCAAATAACCCTTTTAAAAATGGAGTACAGAGTTAAACAAAGAACTTTCACCTGAAGAACTTCAGATGGCAGAGAAGCATCTTAAACAAATGCTCAACTTCATTAGTCATTAGGGAAATGCAAATCAAAACAACCCTGAGATTTCACCTTACACCAGTCAGAATGGCTAAGATTAAAAATTCAGGAGACAGCAGGTGTTGGTGAGGATGTGGAGAAAGAGGAACACTCCTCCACTGCTGGTGGGGTTGCAAATTGGTACAACCACTCTGGAAATCAGTTTGGCGGTTCCTCAGAAAACTGGGCACATCACTTCCAGAAGATCCTGCTATACCACTCCTGGGCATATACCCAGAGGATTCCCCACCATGTAATAAGGATACATGCTCTACTATGTTCATAGCAGCCCTATTTATAATTGCCAGAAGCTGGAAAGAACCCAGGTATCCCTCAACAGAAGAGTGGATGCAAAAAATGTGGTATATATACACAATGGAGTACTATTCAGCCATTAGAAACAATGAATTCATGAAATTCTTAGGCAAATGGATGGAGCTAGAGAACATCATACTAAGTGAGGTAACCCTGACTCAAAAGATGAATCATGGTATGCACTCACTAATAAGTGGATATTAACCTAGAAAACTGGAATACCCAAAACATAATCCACACATCAAATGAAGTACAAGAAGAAAGGAAGAGTGGCCCCCTGTTCTGGAAAGACTCAGTGAAGCAGTATAAGGCAAAACCAGAACGGGGAAGTGGGAAGGGGTGGGTGGGAGAACAGGGGGAGAGAAGGGGGCTCATGTGACTTTTGGGGAGTGCAGGACCAGAAAAGGGGAAATCATTTGAAATGTAAATAAAAAATATATCGAATAAAAAAATATTTATTAATTAAAAAAAAAGATGAACCCCCCCCCAAAAAAGTGGATATTAGCCTGGAAAACTGGAATACCCAAAACATAATCCACAAATCAAATGAGGTACAAGAAGAACGGAAGAGTGGCCCCTGGTTCTCGAAAGACTCAGTGTAGCAGTATAAGGCAAAACCAGAACAGGGAAGTGGGAAGAGGTGGGTGGGAGAACAGGAGGAGGGAAGGGGGTCATGTGACTTTCGGGGAGTGCGGGACCAGAAAAGGGGAAATCATTTGAAATGTAAATAAAAAATATATCGAATAAAATTTTTTAAAAAAGAAAAAAATTATATCAGTTACCTGAATACAAAACTGGGTATGAGAAATCAATCATCACCAGTCAGTCTCAGAGGTACATCAGGCAGTGCTGCCATTTTTCTTGTCTTGTGACCTTTAAAACTCCCTGGATTAACTAACAAAAGTATTCCTTTCTGAACTTCAAATTGTTCTTTTAGATTTTATACATCAGATCTACATCTAGTAACAGAATCATCTTAAACTTGTTTCCCTAATAATTTTAGTTTTCCAAATGCGCTCTAAGGGGGATGATTATTGCTGAAAATATATTTTTTAAGTTATTTCCTAAGGTAATGATTGAATCAATCCTCTGCTCCAGAAGCAATGCCTGAAAAAGATTAAGTAGTAGTAGTATTGCCAGAGACACTGCACACTGAACAGTTGCAATCCCATTTGGAGTTTTTATGCAATTATTAGATTAAGGCAGAAGTGGTAACAGCAAGCAGAGAAGAACCCCATAACAGCATAAAATATTCAGGACACAGACCTTGGAACCTTGCCTTAACCAAGGTGTTATTGTTTTGTGCTAACCAGTGGGCCATATCCCCTGAGTTCTAAAGCCAGTCATCATTCCTCCTGCATGGCCCTGTACAACTCTTAAAATAAAACTTTGGTCAAAATACTACCATATTATATAGGAACTATCAATGATAAAACAATTTATAGCTTAAATATCCCTGGGCCAATGCTATAAATGGTAAATTTCTTTCATAAAAAAATATTTTATTAACTTTCCTTTCTCAGGTTCTTTAATAATATGCAAGTAGGAATAGAGTTGAGAATGAGGCTTTGAGACTTCTGGTGCCCACCTGCACCTTAGAGCTGATGCTGTGCCACAGTTATCCAAACTCAAATCCTGTGAAGAGAGAGCTGCTCTTCCAGGAGTGTTGAGACACCTAGATCAGAAGCTCACAGGCTCACAGGAGGGAAAACTCCAGTCAAAGACAGCAAAACAAACTGACAGCAGAGATAACTGTAAGGTGAGAGGCAAGCACAGGAATGTAAACAACAGAAACCAAAGCTAGGTGGCATCATCAGAAGCCAGTTTTCCCATCACAGCAAGTCCTAGATACATAAACATACCAAAAACTCAGATTCTGATTTAAAATCACATATCATAATGATGATAGAAGACTTAACAAGGACATAAATAACTCCCTTAAGGAAAAAAAGGATAACACAGGTAAACGGGTAGAAGCCATTAAAGAGGAAGCACAAAAATCCCTTAGAGAATTACAGGAAAACACAAACAAACAAGTGAAGGAATTGAACAAACCCATCCAGGATCTAAATATGGAAATAGAAACTTTAAAGAAATCACAAAGGGAGACAACCCTGGAGTTAGAAAACCTAGGAAAGAGATCAGGAGTCATAGATGCAAATAGCACCAACAGAATACAAGCTAGAAGAGAGAATTAAATTCTAAAAAGTCTCCGTATTTCTTCTTTGACCAAGGTGTCATTGAGTAGAGTATTGTTCAGCCTCCATGTGTATGTGGGTTTTCTGTTGTTTCTGTTGCTATTGAAAACCACTCTTACACCATAGTGATCTGATAGGAGGCATGGGATTAGTTCGATCTTCTTGTACTTGTTGAGGTCTGTCTTGTGACCAATTATATGGTCAATTTTGGAGAAGGTACCATGAGGTGCTGAGAAAAAGGTATATTCTTTTGCTTTAGGGTGAAATGTTCTATAAATATCAGTCAAATCCAATTGGTCCAAAGCTTCAATTAGTTTTACTGTGTCCCTCTTTAGTTTCTGTTTTCCTGATTGGTCCATTGAGGAGAGTGGAGAGTTGAAGTCCCCCACAATTATTGTGTTAGGTGAAATGTGTGCTTTGAGCTTTAGTAAAGTTTCTTTTACGAATGAGGGTGCCCTTGCATTTGGCGCATAGATGTTCAGAATTGAAAGTTCTTCTTGATACTGTATACTGTATGGCCAGATGGCTTCAGTGCAGAATTCTATCAGACCTTCATAGAAGACCTAACACCAATACTCTTCAACTTGTTCCACAAAATAGAAACAGAAGGAACTCTACCCAACTTGTTCTATGAAGCCACAATTACGCTGATACCAAAACCACACAAAGATCCAAGAAAGAAAGAGAACTTCAGGCCAATTTCCCTTATGAATATTGATGCAAAAATACTTAATAAAATTCTTGCCAACTGAATCCAAGAACACATCAAAATGATCATCCACCATGATCAAGTAGGCTTCATGCCAGGGATGCAGGGATGGTTCAATATAAGGAAATCCAACAATGCAATCCACTACATAAACAAACTCAAAGAAAAAAACCATATGATCAACTCATTAGAGGCAGAAAAAGCATTTGACAAAATTTAACATCCTTTCATGCTAAAAGTCTTGGAAAGAACAGGAATTCAAGGCCCATACCTAAACATCGTTAAAGCAATATACAGCAAACCGGTAGCCAACATCAAACTAAATGGAGAGAAACTTGAAGCAATCCCACTAATATCAGGGACTAGACAAGGCTGTCCTCCCTATCCATATCTTTTCAATATAGTACTTGAAGATCTAGCTAGAGCAATTAGACAACATAAGGAGGTCAAGGGGATACAAATTGGAAAGGAAGAAGTCAAATTATCACTATTTGCAGATGACATGATAGTCTACTTAAGTGACCCGAAAACTTCCACCAGAGAACTCCTACAGCTGATAAACAACTTCAGCAAAGTGGCTGGTTATAAAATCAACTCAAGTAAATCAGTGGCCTTCCTATACTCAAAGGATAAGCAGGCTGAGAAAGAAGTTAGGGAAATGACACCATTCAAAATAGCCACAAACAATATAAAGTATCTTGGTGTGACTCTAACCAAACAAGTGAAAGATCTATATGACAAGAACTTCAGGTCTCTGAAGAAGGAAATAGAGGAAGACCTCAGAAAATGGAAAAATCTGCCATGCTCGTGGATTGGCAGGATTAATATAGTTAAAATGGCCATCTTGCCAAAAGCGATCTACAGATTCAATGCAATACCCATCAAAATCCCAACTCAGTTATTCACAGAGTTAGAAAAAGCAATTCTCAAATTCATCTGGAATAACAAGAAACCCTGGATAGCTAAAACTATTCTCAACAACAAAAGAAATTCTGGGGGAATCAGTATCCCAGACTTCAAGCAATACTACAGAGCAATAGTGTTAAAAACTGCATGGTATTGGTACAGTGACAGACAAGTGGACCGATGGAATAGAATTGAAGATCCAGAAATGAATCCACACACCTATGGTCACTTGATCTTCAACAAAGATCCCAAAAACATCCAGTGGAAAAAAAGATAGCCTTTTCAACAAATGGTGCTGAATCAATTGGAGGTCAGCATGCAGAAGAATGCGAATTGATCCATTCTTATCTCCGTGTACTAAACTTCACTCCAAGTGGATCAAGGACCTCCATGTAAAACCAGACACACTGAAACTAATAGAAAAGAAACTGGGGAAGACCCGTGAGGACATGGGCACAGGGGAAAAGTTCCTGAACAGGTGACCAATAGCTTGTGCTTTAAGATCAAGAATTGACAAAAGGGAACTCATAAAATTACAAAGTTTCTGTAAGGCAAAGGACACTGTTAAAAGGACAAAACGGCAACCATCAAATTGGGAAAGGATATTCACCAACCCCACATCTGATAGAGGGCTAATATCCAATATATACAAAGAACTCAAGAAGTTAGACCCCAGGGAACCAAATAACCCTATTAGAAAATGGGATACAGATCTTAACAAAGAATTCTCACCTGAAGAAATTCGGATGGCTGAGAGGCACCTTAAGAAGTGCTCAACATCATTAGTCATTAGGGAAATGCAGATCAAAACAACCCTGAGATTTCACCTTACACCAGTCAGAATGGCTAAGGTCAAAAACTCAGGAGACAGCAGGTGTTGGCAAGGATGTGGAGAAAGAGGAACACTCCTCCACTGCTGGTGGGGCTGTAAGATGGTACAACCACTGTGGAAATCAGTCTGGAGGTTCCTCAGAAAACTGGACATGAGACTTCCAGAGGACCCTGCTATACCTCTCCTGGGCATATACCCAAAGGATTCCCCGGCATGCAATAAAGACACATGCTCCATAATGTTCATAGCAGCCTTATTTATAATAGCCAGAAGCTGGAAAGAACCCAGATGCCCCTCAAAGGAGGAATGGATTCAGAAAATGTGGTATATTTACACAGTGGAATACTACTCAGCAATTAGAAACAATGAATTCACAAAATTTTTAGGCAAATGGTTTGATCTGGAAAATATCATCCTAAGTGAGGTAACCCAATCACAAAAGAATACACATGGAATGCAATCTCTGATAAGTGGATATTAATTAGCCCAGAAGCCCTGAATACCCAAGGAACAAATTGCATATCAAATGAATCCCATGAAGAAGGATGGAGAGGGTGGAAAGAATCGATCTAGCATTGGAGGGGAATATAAGGACAGAGAAAAAGGAGGGAGGTGATTGGAGAAGGGATGGAGAGAAGAAGGTTTATGGGACATATGGGGAGGGGGGATCCGGAAAAGGGGAAATAATTTGGAATGTAAACAAAGAATATAGAAAATAAAAATATTTAAAAAAAAAAAGAAAGTTCTTCTTGGTGGATTTTTCCTTTGACCAGCAAGAAGTGTCCCTCAGAGTTTCTTTTGATGACTTTAGGTTGAAAGTCAATTTTATCTGATATTAGAATGGCTACTCCGGCTTGTTTCCTGAGACCATTGGCTTGTAAAATTGTCTTCCAGCCTTTTACTCTAAGGTAGTGTTAGTCTTTGACCCTGAGGTGTGTTTCCTGTATGCAGCAAAATGTAGGGTCCTGTTTCCTTATCCAGTCTGTTAGTCTATGTCTTTTTGTTGGTGAATTGAGTCCATTGATGTTAAGAGATATTAAGGAATAGTGATTATTACTTCCTGTCATTTTTGATGTTATTTTATATTTGAGTGGTTATCTTCTTTGGGTTTGATGAAAGAAGGTTACAATCTTGCTTTTTCCAGGGTGTAGTTTCCCTCCTTGTATTGGAGTTTTCCTCCTATTATTCTTTGCAGAGCTGGGTTTGTGGAAAGATATTGTGTAATTTGGTTTTGTCATGGAATGTCTTTGTTTCTCCATCTATTGTGATTGAGAGTTTTGCTGGGTATAGTAGTCTTGGCTGACATTTCTGTTCTCTTAGAGTCTGCATGAGATCTGCCCAGGATCTTCTAGCTTTCATGGTCTCTGGTGAGAAGTCTGATGTGATTCTGATAGGTCTTCCTTTATATGTTACTTGGCCGTTTTCTCTTACTGCCTTTAATATTCTTTCTTTGTTTAGTGCATTTGGGGTTTTAATTATTATGTGGCGAGAGGCATTTCTGCTCAGGTCCAGTCTGTTTAGAGTTCTGTAAGCTTCTTGTATATTCATAGGCATCTCTTGCTTTAAGTTGGGAAAGTTTTCTTCCATAATTTTGTTGAAGATATTTGCTGGCCCTTTCATTTGTAAATCTTCACTCTCATCTATACCTATAATCCTTAGGTTTGATCTTCTCATTGTATCCTGGACTTCCTGGATGTTCTGTGATACAAGCTTTTTGCATTTTGCATTTTCTTTGACTGTTGAGTCAATGGTTTCTATGGTATCTTCGGCATCTGAGATTCTTTCTTCCATCTCTTGTATTCTGTTGTTGATATTTGCATCTATGGCCCCTGATTTCCTTTCAAGGTTTTCTATCCCCAAAGTTGTCTCCCTTTGTCATTTCTTAGTTGTTTCTACTTCTGTTTTTAGATACAGGATGATTTTGCTCAGTTCCATCATTTATTTGTTTGTGTTTTCCTGTAATTCTTTAAGAGATTTTTGTGTTTCCTCTTTCATGACTTCTGCCTCTTGACTCAAGTTCTCCTACATTTCTTTAAGGGTTTTCTTTTTGTGTGTTTCTTCTTTATTGGCTTCTATCTCTTGAGCCTTATTTTCATGCATTTCTTTAAGTGATTTTTGTGTTTCCATTATACAGGTTTCTAACTTATTCATGCTCCCCTGTATTTCTTTAAGAGATTCATTTATGTCCTTTTTGTGTTCTTCTAGCAGCATCATGAACAGTGATTTTAAATCCAAATCGTGTTTCTTTGGTGTGTTGGTATAACCAGGACTTGCTGATGTTGGAGTGTTTGGTTCAGATGCTGCCATATTGCCTAGATTTCTGTTAGTAGTGTTCCTGCGTTTGCCCTTTGCCATCTTGTTCTCTAGAGTTAGTTGGTCTTGTCTCTGGCTGGTGTTTGAACCTCCTGAGGGGCTCTGGGGCTATTTCTGCAACACTGGATGGCTGGATTTCCCCTGTAGCAGATTGCTGATGTGCTGTCCTCCTCTTGGGTTCCCTTGCAGCCCTAGTGTGCTTTGCCCCAGATTGTGTCTGTGAGCCAGATGGTGCCTGTTTGCTCCTTCATGGAGTGCTGAGGGTATATGCTGAAGGAACCTTTTCAGCATGCTGATTACTCTGCTGGGCAGCCGATCTCCCAACCAGGTTGGTGCACACAAGGCTAGCCAAGCTGCTGAGGCCCTGAGTCTAGGCAAAAGCCTGGGAGGCCAAGGTCCGAGCAAAGTTCCCCTCGGGTATGACTGTTAATTGGGTCTGTCGGGTGGCCAGGATGGCAGGCGTGCGCGCGCTCCCTGAAAGTGCCAGGAGAGTCTGCTGGGCTAACAATCTCCTGGGCGGGTTGACACACAGATGGCCCACCAAGCAGCCCAGATCTTGGGGTCAGTTCAGGGCCTGTTGGGGCCGAGAACCCTGCTATGTTAGCCTTGGGCTATGCCCATTAGCCGGCTCTGCCTGCTAGAGCTCTCTGACGTCCTGTAGGCAAAATGGCGGCATGCACACCGGGCAAGGCAAAAAACCTCCTGGCCGGGTTGGCACCCCAATGGCCACCCGAACATCCCAGGGCCTGGGTGCAGGCCAACGCCCATCGGGCTTAGACCCCTGCGATGTTGGCCTCCGGTTATGTTTGCATACCACAGTCTGTCTGATCTCTCTGGAGTCCGAGATCCAAGATGGAGGCGAGTCTCTCTTGACTGGCGGGAGGTAGAGTTCTGAAGTGGCTTCTTCTCTCTCTCTTTTTTTTTTTTAATTTTTATTTTTTTATTTAATTATTTTTTTACATTTTTTATTTACATTATAAATGATTTCCCCTTTTCTAGACCCCCACTCCCAAAAGTCCCATCAGCCCACTTTCCTCCCCCTGTTTTCCCACCCAACCCTTCCCACTTCCCTGTTCTGGTTTTGCCCTATACTGCTTCACTGAGTCTTTCCAGAATAAGGGGCCACTCCTCTGTTCTTCTTGCACCTCATTTAATGTATGGATTATGTTTTTGGTATTTCAATTTTCTAGGTTAATATCCACTTATTAGTGAGTGCATACCATGATTCATCTTTTGAGTCTGGTTTACCTCACTTAGTATGATGTTCTCCAGCTCCATTCATTTGCCTAAGAACTTCATGAATTCATTGTTTCTAATGGCTGAATAGTACTCCACTGTGTATATATATACCACATTTTTTGCATCCACTCTTCTGTTGAGGGATACCTGGGTTCTTTCCAGCTTCTGGCAATTATAAATAGGGCTGCTATGAACATAGTCGAATATGTATCCTTATTACATGCTGGGGAATATTCTGGGAGTGGTATAGCATGATCTTCTGGAAGTGAGGTGCCCAGATTTCGCAGGAACTGCCAGACTGATTTCCAGAGTGGTTGTACCATCTTACAGCCCCACCAGCAGTGGAGGAATGTTCCTCTTTCTCCACATCCTCGCCAACATCTGCTGTCTCCTGAATTTTTAATCTTAGCCATTCTAACTGGTGTAAGGTGAAATCTCAGGGTTGTTTTGATTTGCATTTCCCTAATGACTAATGAAGTTGAGCATTTTTTTTAAGATGCTTCTCTGCCATCCAAAGTTCTTCAGGTGAAAGTTCTTTCTTTAACTCTACACTCCATTTTTTAATAGGGTTATTTGGTTTTCAGGAGTCTAACTTCTTCAGTTCTTTACATATAGATTGGATATTAGCCCACTATCTGATGTAGGGTTGGTGAAGATCTTTTCCCAGTTTGTTGGTTGCCGATTTGCCCTTTTGATGGTGTCCTTTGCCTTAAAAAACAAAAAAAAAAAAAAACAAAAAAAAACAAAAAAAAAACCAAAAAAAGGTCTTATTTGTCAAAAAGAAACAGATGCAGATACCCACAGCCAAACATTGGACAGAGATCAGAGATTCTCATGGAAGCATTGGGGGCGGACTAAAGGTCCTGAAGTAGATAAGAACTCCACAGGAAGTCCAATAAAGTGAACTAACCTGAGCCACCAACCTAAGAGCACACACAGGTTGGACCAGGGCCCAAGGCACAGATGGATCAGATGTACAGCTCAATCTCCATATGGGTTCCCCAACAACTGGAGTGGGGATTGTTCCTAAAGCTGTGTCTTGACTGAGGAATTCATTCCCCAACAGGACTGCCTTGTCTGGCCACAGTGGGAGAGGATGTGCCTAATCCTGAAAAGACTTGATGCTTCAGGGTAGGGAGATACTCAAGGAGGGCCCCAGCCTCTCAGAGGAAGGAAGAGAGGAAGAACTCTGTGAGGTGGATGGGAAGGCAGCATTTGGGATTGAAAGGAAGAAAAAGAAAGTATAAAATGATGACTTGCAAGCCAGACTGTTCTATATTAATACCGAATGCTAAATGTTTGGCAAAGTTTTGCATGCTTTCCTGAATTTTACAGAACACACAGTCATATAGGCATCCTTTGTGCCTCACTGCCTAAGAAGGTCCATTAGGTTCTCAAGAATGAAAACAACCAAATTGCCCCAAAAGCAAAGTACACCATTAGGCATTTAGACTAGAACAATTCCTTAATTCTCTGCAGAGCTGTTTATAGAATCATTCAGAATACAGTATTTATATGATAATGGAGGTTTGTACCAAGTGTCTAGAAGAAAAACCTGAGACCAGAGATTATGTAGCAGAGTGAGAGTTTCTACACAGAGCCTTTGAATGGACCTTCAGAGTAAATTCTATGCTGTAATGGACAGGCCAGAATATTGGCAATTACAGAAAACGTAGACATCTGACTGATGCAAGGTAAGAGTAGCCCTCTCAAGATACTGACCAAATGTACTACAAATACCAGTACTGTAGGAGCAGGGCTGTCCAAGCCAACTGAGGCTCATATAAAAGCATCATGTGCTCCAGATCAGGAAATACAAGATTTGGCATTAACCCTTCAGAATTTCAGCTTTGCTTTGGTTAAATATAGCCTCACTGTGTTCTAAAGTTTTTGAAAATGAATGATCACTCTGCATCAGCATCTACTGGAAAGATTTCAATATATACATATACACATACATACATGCTTATGTGTAAGAGATTGCCTTGAATCTCAGTAAAAACTTTGAATTTCACAACTATTGAATATTTAGGAGACTATGAAAACTTTGAAGACTCTTAAAGTTATACTAATACATAGTTTGCATTGTGTGACCACTAAGATTTGGTTTCAGAAGCAGATTAACAAAGTTTACATGTAGAACATCCAACACAGATACATGATCTAAGTTACAGTTGCCAGGCTTTGGATCTATTCTGAGGATGTAGTCTTTAAGAGATTCAGGATTGTGGGAAGAAGTAGGTCAATAGAAATAACACAACCATTTGTGGAAACTCACAAGGAAAGCCACCAAGTGTTAATGTGGAAGTTGATGTTGAGTGGCATTTGATAATATCAAACAAAAATTGGTATCAGGAAAAAACCAAAAAGATTTCGTTCTGCCTTGCATCCAGAGAGCATGGATAGAGAACCTTCCCAGACAAAGTAAAGAAGGGAGGACATCCCAATGACTTCATAGCATCCCTATGGTTCTATAATCTAAGAACACAAATCCCCTGAGCAATGGAATTTATGACATATTGAACATGTTCTGTATTAACCTACTACTTTTGCATTGCTTCTGTCACACAGAAGGGAAACATGTCACCACCTTCCATCCAAACCACTGACATATCACTCACAAATAACCATGCCTAGTTGTGATCCCATGATCCCAATCCAAATGACTGTGAGAAATCTAGCTTTCCTCTTCAAGGATTCTGAACACTAACAGGAACTCATCACATCATTCTCAAAGGTGAGAGAACTGATCCAAGAGAAGGAGAGTTTCATTGAAAATCACTTCTCAGGATGGATAGAAGCAATATGAGTGGAGCTGTGACCTTGCCTTCAGGAGCAAAAACATGACTGTTAATTCACCAGGGATGAGACCTAAGCAATGTCTTCTTATTGTAAGTAAGGATTCACCAGTGACAGTGCAACTGTACTCCATTTATTGTTAAGACATCAAGAAATCTTCACAATTTTCAAGGTCATTTTTTATGACCACAGTATTTCTTTTACCTAATAAACATAGTAGAGAGTGAGGCTGGATGCAACACACTGTATTACTGTAGCAGGAGAAAACACAAGTTAGAATTTCTTGAGCAGGAAGTCAAGATTTCTTTGTTTCCACATTCTCATTCCCTCCTGGATCATTGATGGCTTCAGCATATCCTTCCTAAAAGACACAACTAAGCAATTGTCCCAGTTGAAGCATAGGTCTCCCTGGACCCATTCCACTGAGGCCAATGTTTACTATCAAATGCCTGTTATGTAACTGATGAGAGCATTTGCAACTTTCATGGAGCAGGGAAAAGAGAAATACATTTTATCAAAGAAAATAAGGCATCCATGAAAGCCATCTTCTAGGTGGTACCAGCTCACAGGGATGCCCTGGTCATCCAAGCGCTTCTTATACAGCAAGGCATCATCCCGGAGGATGTCATTCTCACAGCTCACCAGGAATGCCTTAGGAAGCTGAGCAATGATCTTCTCATCTGCTAGAAGAGGTGAAATTTCTGAACTCCAAACATGGTTGGTTTCTAAATAGGCAGCCTCATTAAAAGGTCCAAGGACCTCCGGTTGTGTATGTTGGCTCCAGAACCTTCTGGAGATGTTGTCAGAGCTGAGCCATTTCCTGAATTTCTTCCACTTGTCCAGAGGTATAATTGCACCTGTCGACATGGCATCTCTTCAAGAGAGGTCAATGGCCAGGTATTTACAAATACATGTAAATATTAAGTCTTTAGTAAGTAATGGCACATTTTTGTGCTGCTGATAGGATGGTAACTGAAAATTGATGAAATTCACAATTGGGTAAATCAGAACTTGAGCCTGGATTTGAGGTAGACACTGGATGCTGGTTAAGATTTGGGTGACCATAGCCACAGCCCAACCTCCAATACTGTCTCCACAGAGCACTACCCGGGAGGGATCTACCCCGAAGGTTCCCAGGTTCTTTAGGAAGTAGATACTGGCATTCAGGCAATCCTTGACAAGGACAGGGTGATGGTATCCAGGAAGCTGGCGGTACCTAAGGAGGAAAGAGCAAACACAGCATGCCTCTTTACAACTAGATTACAGGAGGCAATTTCAATCATCATCCACTACTGGCAAAGGGGACCAAACATGATTCAATCCTAACAGGGATCCTTAAAAGTAAAATTGACAACCCTCAATTGCCGTGCATGAACTTGAGAAACCTTGAGAATCAGGAAGCCAGGATTCTCAATTCCCACCCACACCCTGCACAGAATCCAGTAAGTCCAAAGGTATTATCTTAGAAAACTGTACAACCAACAAAGAACCAAAACTGGGCCCTTCCTGGTCTCATGTCTTCCAGACCCATCACTCCCTGATGTACTAGGAACATGGTGAACATTGTTAAAACTACCACTAAACACACATTAAATTGCTACTAGTCTTAGTAATAAGGCATTTCTCCTAATGTTTATCTTCCCATGCTGAAGTAAATGTGTTGGGGGATGAGGCAATTGGACTCCTTACTTAGGAGCACTCAGACCCCTCTGTGAGGCTGCTTTGAGAAAATGGCTGTTAGTCAAACAGCCAGCTAAATATATATCAATACTGATTATTTTAAACATCCAAACATTGACAAAGCTGCATAATAATTGTGCCACTTGCTTCTAAAACAGCAGTAGCTCTTCCAGTCATAGCCCCAGCTAAAAGTGCTTCAAACAATTAGAAACAGACTGCCCTTGCTATATGAGACCAGAAAAAGAGACAGCAGAGGCTGTTGAGGTTCAGTTGGTTACTATGTGTTGTAATGCTAAATTCTGTATTCCAAAATCTAGGTGCTGCAAGATGAGTGAATTCCTGTGGATGCCAGCTTTTGTTGTGCAAACCTTGTTCCTGAATTTAAAACTATTCATTGAATAAAGATGCCTACAGCCTGTAGCTGGACAGAAAAGAGATAGGAGGGGCTTCAGTTCCTGGGTTTAGGGTCAGAGGCAAAGATCACAGGGAAAGAAGAAGAAGGACAAAGGTACTATGAGGGAGGTAGATGGTGAGCATCTGGCCTTGAGGGCCAGCCTGTTGGACTAGAAATAGCCCAGGCTGAATATGCAAGTGATATCTCAGGTTTACTGATAGGCAAGTAGACAAACTAGAAAAGAGGGTTGATACCTGCCCAGGTCCAATATAATGTTATATTATAAATGTAAAGGTCAGCTTTTGAAGCCAAGCTGAAAGAAGCCCATGAGTTTGAGATCACTGTGAAACAAACAGAGATAGCTGGTGCCTAAGAATATAATGGAAATGATGGAAGCATACCCAAAACCTAGACAGCCACAGGCGATGCTACTACCACAACCTGGACTTAAAGTAGCATAGAAAACATTGTCATGGAGACTACAACACCTGTGATTGGAGTGAGCCCAAACCTCCAAGCTATCCTCCCTAACAGAAGTTCCAACTTCCAATTGTCCCTCTTGTAAGGATTGGTATCAGCCTAGGAACCATCCCCCCTCTGCAGACCAAATTCTTAGCACAAAGGAGATTTATTTGCCCCAGAGAGAAAAAGAACCTGGAATTAGAGACAAAAGCAAGAGATAAAGGATAAGGAAGAAGGAGAAGGGAACAAAAAAGAATAGGAGGGGGTATTTGTCCCAGGGCGTGGATGGGGCCCAAAGGACTGCCTTTGGATAGAGAGCAGACAGACAGACAGACAGACAGACAGACAGGGTCCATAGAAAATTGGTAGGTTATAAAGGTAAAAGGAGAAAACCCGTGTTAGGATGAGGTGATTAATTTTAATTGGACATGTTAATTGGGTAAGCCAAAGGAGGCTTTTGATTGTTGAACTTCAATACTTTGATAGCTAGCCTTGATAGTCAGCCTTGGGAGGAGGCTAGCTTTACGAATGTAATCTAATAGTTTGTTAGCAAGGCAGAGGAAATGGGAGAGAAGGGCAAGGCTTACCAAAGCCAGTTTGTCATATGTGGGCTGTCTAGAGACCCTTCACCAACAAAGAGGTCCTCATTAAAAATATACTCTATCTGTTATGAGAACCTCCCCCTCCCATCCCACATGGAAGCTACTCACCAAGGCTACCAAATATGGCACCCCCTCCGTGGTAATAGACAATACCTCGCTGGAGTTTGGAGGACATAACCTTGGGCTGGAACAACCTCACAGGAATTGTCCCAAAACACATGTTGGTTACCACCAAGGAAGGGCTCTTTGTTGTGGGCACTGTATCATGAAGAGACAGGACAAATCTGGACATGGAGCAGATTCTTAGATTCTCTAGTATATTCCCCTGTTGGGAGCAAAAGAAGGAAAGTGAAGCGTAGGAGAGTACAGGGTAGACACATAGACACTGCAGACACTTAGTGTTTCTCAGGTGTATCACCATTCCTTATCTGCCTATTATATGTGCAATAGATTCATCCAGACACAACTGGCTGTTGACTTTGTCCAGATATGGGGCAGGTTTTCAGACTGATCCCAAAGTTCCCTGTTGAATATTATTGCTGCTGTGATATGAGTATCTTTGACCCCCCCTCAATACATGTTGAAATGTCATTGTCATTGTTAAGAGATGGACAGTCTCAGTAGTGATGGGGTGGTACTCTTTGTGCGTTGATTAAGTTTATTACTGAGAAAACCAACTTTAATTTATCCAGTTACTATACAAGACATACCAGACGAAGACAGACACCCCCAAGGTTATAATAAAATTAAATGGGATATTATAAATATATTTAGATTTGAAGAGATTTAAGGAATCAGTCATTTCCTGTGCTATACATTCATCCTATGTGAAGTAGGCATTAAATTCATGAGCAACTCAGAATAGAATTGCCCCTAAGCCTGGAAAGATTTGACAACACCAATATTGGAAGTTGGTCCTCGGTCATAATGGTGAGCATGGTGGAAAGAGGAAGTTAGGGCAACAGAACAATGAATCAGGCCAGAGGTTTGATATTTCCCAAGTTCAGTTGCTAGGTGAAGATCAATATGCTGAATTACAAAGACAGCCTAACTTTGATGATCACACAGTTGTGCGCTGTCATTTAACATCTTTAAATGCTTGGGTTAAGATTGAAGAATTAGGAAAGCTGACTGAGTCATTTACTAAAATTATACAAAGCCTAAAAGAAGTCTTCACGGATTTGTTTTTTGCAAAGATTAACTTCCCTGTAAATAAAATAATATTAGATTCAGAAGTCAGAAAAACAACTGATTGAATCTTTGGCTTTTGACAATGCTAATTCAGAATGCAAAAACAGACAGAGCCCAGAGTTGATCCTGTGCCATAGTGTTCCATACCCAAATACTACAGGGAGAGAGCTGGTCTTACAGGAGTGCAAACACACCTGTGAACACAGAAAAGACCACCGCTTCTGTTCAGAGGGACCCACCCAGAGCCCTCAGGACACAGGAACTGACCATCCTGGAACAGGATCCTTCCAGTTTCCATCTGCACCCAGAAATGACCCTATGCCACAGCTCTCCATGTGCAAATACCAACGGGAGAGAGCTGGTCTCCCAGCAGTGCCAACACACCTGTGAGCACAGATAAAACCATCACTTCTGCTCAAATTCCTAGGCCAAGAAGGACCCACCCAGAGCCACCAGGACACAGGAACCAAGACAAACCTGGAGACAGAATCCTTTCTGTTTCCAACTGCACCCCAGAGCTAACCCTGTGCCACAGCTCTCCATACCCAAATTCCCCCTGGAGAGAACTGGTCTTCCAGTAGTACTGGCACACAGGCTTGCAGGAGGACAAGCCACAGTCAGAGACAGCAAGACTAGCTAACACCACAGATATCCAGATGGCAAGAGGCAAGGGAAAGAACACAAGCAACAAAAACTAAAGTACTTGGCATTATCAGAACCCAGTTTTCTTAAAACCTCAAGCTCTGGATACCCCAACACACAGAAAATCAAGACTCTGAATTAAAATCTCATCTCATGATGATGATAGGGGACTTTAAGAAGGGCATAAATAATTCCCTTAAAGAAATACAGGAGAACACAAGTAAACAGTAGAAGCCCTTAAGAGGTAACACAAAAATCCCTTGAAGAATTACAGATAAACACAATCAAACAAGTGAAGTTATTGAGCAAAACCATCCAAGATACAAACTGAAAGTAGAAACAATAAAGAAACACAAAGGGAGAGAACTCTACAGATAGAAAATCTAGGAAAGAGATCAGGAGTCAAAGATGCAAGCATCACCAACAGAATACAAGAGATAGAAGAGAGAATTTCAAGTACAGAAGATACCATAGAAAACATTGACACAACAGTCAAAGAAAATGGAAAAAAGCTCCTAACTCAAAATATCCAGGAAATCCAGGACAGTGTGAGAAGACCAAACCTAAGGATTATAGAATTAAGAGAGTAAAAATTTCCAGCTTAAAAGGGCCAGTAAATGTCTTCAACAAAATTATAGAAGAAAACTTCCCTAACCTAAAGAAAGGGATGCCCATAAACATACAAAAAGCCTACAGAACTACAAATAGATTGGACTAAAAAGAAATTCCTCCTATTATACAACAGTCAAAATACCAGATGCAAAAAACATAGAAAGAATATTAAGAGCAGTAAGGGGAAAAGGTCAATTAACATATAAAGGCAGACCTATCATAATTATACCAGACTTCACACCAGAGACTGGGAAAGCTAAAAGATCCTGAGCAGATGTAATACAGACTCTAAGAGAACACAAATGTGAGCCCAGGCTATTACACCCAGAAAACTCAGGAAATTTCCCCCAGCCACAGTCCCAGCAGCCATAGCCAGAAGAGGAGATGTCTGAACAAGAGGATGAAGAAGAAGAGGAAGATGTGACAGATGAAGATTCCCTATCAGGAAGAGGCTCAGAGAGTGGGGGATAGAAGGCCATATCAGTAGGAGGTGACTCAGAAGTGGTATCTGGGCAGAGGTAGAAGTGACGACATCAGTAGCAGCAACCACCACTGGTCAGGAGATGGATAGTAATGAGAAACATGCTCTGCTGCCACCTCCACCACCACCCAACAACCTGGACCATCCCCAAGCCATGGAGCTGGGAACCAGTCAGGTTTCTGAAGGCATGGAGGAAGAGGTCAAACTGGAGGGAACCTCCAGCCTGATGGCAGCACTCACCCAGGAAGGGGAGGGCACCAGCACCCCTGTGGTGGAAGAGCTAAACTTACCAGAAGCCATGACAAAGGTGGTGGGAGAGAGAAGCAGCAGAAAGGCCTGTGAAGTATGTGGCCAGAGCTTTCCAATCCAAACAGCTCTGAGGAGCATCAGAAGACCCATCCCAAAGATGGGCAACTCTTCACTTGTGTCTTCTGCAGGCAGGGCTTCCTTGTCCATGCTACCCTCAAGAAGGACATGATGTTGGCTCACCACCAGGTGGCGCACTGTGTGCCCCATGGCCCTCAGAATATTGCTACTCTTTCCTTGGTCCCTGCCTGTTCCTCCTCCATCCCTTCTCCAGGGGCATGATACTACCAGAGGACCCTGCTATACAACTCTTGGGCATATACCCAGAGAATTCCCCAACATTTTATGAGGACACATGCTCCACTATGTTCGTAGCAACCCTATTTATAATAGCCCGAAGCTGGAAAGAACCCAGATGTCCCTCGATGGAGGAATGGATACATTAAATGTGGTATATTTATACTATGGAATACTGCTCAGCTATTAAAAACAATTAATTCATGAAATTCTTAGGCAAATGGGTGGAACTGGAGAATATGGGTGAGGTGACCCAATCACAAAAGAACACACATGGTATGCACTCACTGATAAGTGGATATTAGCCTGGAAGCTTGGAATACCCAAAAAACAAGTCACATACCAAATGATGCCCAAGAAGCAGGAAGGAGAGGCCCCTTGTCCTGGAAAGGCTCAGTGTAGCAGTGTAGGTGAATACCAGGACAGTGAAGTGAGAAGGTGTTGACTGGGGAACAGGGGAAGGGAAAATGGCTTATGGTACTTTTAGGGAGAGGGGGCATCCAGGAAAGGGGAAATCATATGAAATGTGAACAAAGAATAAATCGAATAATATATATATATAGTATAAATTATTTTTATCTTCTTTCCATAGTTTATTAATTTGTTAATTTACATTACATCCTAGACACATTCTCATCTCCATACGCTCCTCTTCCCTGAGAAATACCTCCTCCCATTACCACTTCCCTTTTCCACAGACAAAGGGAAGATACCTGGGGTACCATCCTGCCTTGGGAAATCTAGTCCTAACAGGACGAAACACTTCTTTTCCCACTGATGCTCAATCTGGAAATTACATTAGGGGATCGTGATCCATCAGCAGTCAATAGAGTCAGAGACAGCTCCCTTCTACAATGTTAGCAGACACAGGTGAAGACTAAAATGCATATCTGCTACAAATGTGGGTGAGCCTGGGTCCAGCCACTGAATGCTCCTTGTCTTGTGGTTGAGTCTCTGTGAACCCTCAGGACAGTTGACTATGTAGGTCTTTGTGTGGTGTGCTTGATCCCTCTGATTCCTTCCATCTTATCCCACACTCCTCCACAGACTCCCAAAGCTCCACCTGATGTTAAGATACGGCTTTCTGCATCTGTTCACAGACACTTCTGGTTGAAGCGTTGTCAGGAGACAATTGTGCTGCATATCTGATTGCAAGCACAGCAGAGTGTCATTAATAGTGTCAGGGGTTGGCTCGCACCCCTGGGATTGGCCTCTTGTTGGGACAGTCATTGGTTGGCTGTGCTCAAAGTCTCTGCTCCATCTTCTTCCCTGTGCATCTTTTAAGGAGTACAAACTTGTACACATTTTAGAATTCTCTCAATTTCTGTTTTCTTTGTTTTTCCTATTTGCATTTTGTAGTCATGAGCATGTTTATTCATTGTTGTCAATTTTTTGTATATTTTATTTTTGGTTTTCTTTAAGGTATTTATTCATTTCTTGCTAGTTTTGAGTGTCATTTTCTCTATTTCTTTGATGTTATATTTATTACTCTGTTCCCCCTCTGGGCATCTTTTATCTTCATAAACTGGTGTAAGATCTTTTTTGCTTTAAATTTAATGCAATACCCAGATTGCAGACAAAAGATAGCTGGCCTCAAGCTATGACATATTACCTTTGCTGATTTTCATTGTGTTTTCATACTGGTGTTGAAGCATCTCAGTTTGTGGTTATAATATCTCTAGATAAAATTTTGAACCTCAGGTTCTTTTGTTTTTTGTTTTTGATTTTGATAGGTGTTTGGTTTCATCCTTTTGTTTTCTTTCTGGTTTTCTGACTGGTGTGGCTACTTGTTGCTCAGGGGATCTCCATCCTAGTTCAAGGCTGGACTTCATGTGACTGACATGGCCTCATGTACAAAATTTAGAAAAAAATCAAGCCCTATCTTAAATGCTAAATATGACATACCACAACACACAACACAGAATTGCCTATATTGGTGCTGCCTTACCTGCATTCCATATCCAGAGACTCATCATACCACAATTATCAATAAACTCTCCCACTGGCTGTGCAGGTTCTAAAATATTATCAAGAATAGATGACAAGGAAAATTATATAAGAATATTTTACCCATTAAACACAGGTTCACTTGCCACTTACTATTTGCTTCTAAGATACTAATTGTAAGAATTCTTCACAACAACTACTTGAATATAAAATTAGCAAAATCAATGTATAAAATCAAACATAAACTAGAAGAAACAGCTCTAAACAAGGTATTGATCTATGAAAACTGTGGGTCACATTTGAAGATTCTGGGGTATTTTTGTTTTGGTTTTTGTGGGGGTTTTGTTTGTTTGTTTGTTTGTTTGTTTGTTTGTTTTTTCAAGGGTTTCTCTGTAGCCCTGGCTGTCCTGGAACTCACTGTGTAGACCAGACTAGCCTCGAACTCAGAAATCCCCCTGCCTCTGCCTCCCAAGTACTAGGATTAAAGAAATATGCCACCACCGCCCAGATGAAGATTCTGTTTTAAAACTCAAATAAATATTCAGCTTACTATCTTGTTAATATGAATAGGTAATATGAGTGTTAGGTCTTATGGAGTTTTGAAATGAGCACACAGATCAATCATTCTATAAAACTTGATGAATATTTAAAAAGCAAGATTAGTGAGAGCAGATCAATGACTAGAATGTAATAAAATAAAATACTTAAAATTAAACTGATTCATATCTATATACTGGAAATATATAGATATGCTGTATATTGGAAAAAATAGAATTCTAACTATACAGGGGAATATTCTAAATGTATTTAAACATAAAATAAATAATGAGTTTAATAAAAGTATGTAAGGAAAGCGTGCTTCTGTAATGATCTGTATTATTTTGGATCCAGGACATTTCTAGTTTGGACATAATTTTTAATTCTCAAGACAATTTAAGTACAGATATTCTTTATATATTTTGTATTTGTCACTGCTGTAGCATTGTCCATACTGTATTCTCAGTGGATATCAAATTCTCTAAGCATGAAGCTGATTTTCCCTCTCTGGGGATTTGTGACACAATGGCCAGTATGTAACCATGACCTCAGATTTTCCGAGTCCTTCCTGAGCATTTCATGCATGTCTCACAGTGAATCAAGTAACTAAATACATTGATATTATTTAAGGTGTTCACATAAACAGATTTTGAGGCAGTCCTGGGACCAAATTTACACAAAGTGGAATCTTTCCAGGGACCTTAATTTACATAAGCATGTGTGATGTCAATCATCAAGTCACATCACCCTAGTCTATATTTATCAAACAATTTTATCACGTGAACAGAAGACATCAGATAAAGATTCTCAGGAGAGAGTATCACTGATTCCTCCAGGGGTGAGGAATCACTTGTAGAAAAGTAAACACTAATGCAGGTGTACCATCTCCCTGGGGCACAGTGACAATATGGGGATACATTAGTACTTGTTTGAATTCCTTATCTGTTTGGCACTTCACGATCAATACTGCTCAGGCTCAGGACAGGAAAAATATGTTCACCTTGATTTTACTCTTCTTCCTTCTCAACATTCCACTGCTTGTGGCTGATTTTATTTATCCCAGGTGCTTTTGGAGAATGAAGCAGAATGAAGAAAAGGATAGAAACCTGAAAAGAGGATGTGTCTTTATAATTCGGGCAGTACAACAGCCTGTGGAGAAAGAGTCTTTCAGTCACATTTTGAATATAGAGTAAGTTCATTTGTGTTTTCCATGTAAACTTATTATGAATGGTTCCCAAGACTATTGAGGATGAGGAGAAAAACAAAGCTATAAGACTTTTGTACTGTTTTTCATCCTGCAAAACAAGAAAGAACTCCAAATATTTTTGGAGACTTAATGATACATTACAACTTTAAATTTACACCTAGTATTGTTTCCATCAGCCCCACACTTGCAGGGATGGACACTTAGCAATAAAGGAATATGGACCTTTATCTACCACATAAATTCCTCTCCTAGACAGGTTACATTTCACAGTAGCCAATGGTATCTTATCAAAAGAATACCCATAAATTTTCTATAACTTTATCCTAGGTTTTAGGAGTCTGCTAAGGGTCCTTCCATCACATTGTAGCTTCTACTGTAGTGCTCTGGCCACTAATGTTTGAGACACACCTAGCTGTGCAGAACTTTCACATAGATATTCAGGTAATATCTTAAATTCCTCCAGGTGGTCCCCAATTATGTACTAATGCTGTATCAAAAACTAAACTAAGATATCTGTCTACTGTGAAGTTTGCATTTTGATCTATACAAATTCACTGGCTTTAACTACTCACAAAGTTTAGTTCTGTACTCTCTGTTTATATTAAGAAAGCAATGTGTGGACACTAAGGGATACGTTTGCATTCTTTGAAAAGTGATGTTATTACTACAACTGGTAACATCTCATTTATGAGAGAGGACCTTTCATGAATATTTCAGCATTTCATGAACTTTCAGCTTTCTTGTCATCTCAACCGCATTAAAAAGATCATTTCTGTCCTTCTTGGGTGCAGACAATGCAATCCAGTGCAAGATTGTCTTTTTATTGACTGCAAATAATATCTGTAAATTGCTGTCTATGACAAACACTGTAACCTTTTACAGAACACATACTGAAAACCGCAAGTATGCTCTGGCTTTGGCTTTTTCCATAGATGAAATCAACAGGAACCCTGATCTTTTGCCAAATATGTCTCTACGATTTGGATTCTCAGAACACAGTTGTTATTGGGAATCCATATTTAACAATCGCGTTCAAGCGAGTTTACAAAATCATGATTTTCTCCCTAATTTTAATTGTAAAGAATTAACCAAGTGTGTAATGGCACTTACAAAAATGAATTGGAAAGCAACTGTGACATTTAGTACAATCATAAACAACTTCATGTCTCAGCGGGTAAGTTGTTTGTGTGTGTGTGTGTGTGTGTGTGTGTGTGAGTGTGTGAGTGTGAGTGTGGGGTGTGAGTGTATGTGTGTGTGTGTGTATTGGGTTAGAGTGGAATTTCAGTCATGAAATCATATATGTGTTGATGCCAGCATGAAGAGTACAATTCATAGACTTGATGTGACTTCCACATTTCCTTATATGAAATATAGATGAGGGAGAAAATAATGCCTAGCTAAGATTTCTAGAACTGTGCAGAAAAATGAGTTTGCATGTTCCAAGAATTCATTGTACCTCATACTGCTTCATTTTTCTAGTTCCTTCATCTTACTTATGGGACCTTTCATCCTGTCCTGAGTGATCATGAAAATTTTCCCTATCTATATCAGATGGCCTCTGAAGATACATCTCTAGCCCTTGCGATGGTCTCCTTCATAATTCATTTCAGTTGGAACTGGGTAGGGTTGGCCATCTCAGACAATGATCAAGGTATCCAATTTCTTTCCTATTTGAGAAGAGAGATGGAAATAAATACAGTCTGCTTTGCCTTTGTCAACATGATTCCTATGAGCATGAATTTATACATGTCAAGATCTGAAGTATATTACAACCAAATCATGACGTCATCCACAAATGTTGTCATCATTTATGGTGACATAGACAGTACTTTAGCTGTGAGCTTTAGAATGTGGAAATCTTTAGGTATACAGAGAATATGGGTCACCACCTCACAGTGGGATATCAGTTCTAGTAAGAAAGACTTTACATTTGGTATTGACTATGGCACTTTTGCTTTTGGACACCACCATAGTGAGATTTCTGGTTTTAAAATTTTTGTCCAGACATTGAACTCTTTCAAATACTCAGATGAGGATCTGATAAAGCTGGAATGGATGCACTTTAACTGTGAAGCCTCAACCTCTAAATGTAAGACCCTGAAGAACTGTTCAACCAATCACTCATTTGAATGGTTAATGGTACATACTTTTGACATGGCCTTTATTGAAGAGAGTTATGAGATATACAATGCTGTGTATGCTTTTGCTCATGCACTCCATGACATGACTTTTCAAAAGATTGATGATCTGCCCAAGGACAATGGAAAAGAACTCGATAATAGCTGCAAGAAGGTAACATTTCTATTGTTAGATGATGTTTACTGTTATCAATGTTATTGTTTTAAGAGATCATAAGATGCCCAAACCAAGTGTGCTAGAAATTATTGAACAAAATACAAAGAATTTTTATTGAGCAAGTAAATCATGATTTTAGTATAAAACTCGAATGTTAAGGGAATAGTGTAGAAGGCAAAATCTGTCCACATAGACCTTTAATTTTGTTACAGATTACCTGAATATCATCATCATACATGTTCTAATACTGAAACCATACTGAGCCCATCCTCATGTGTCCACTCAATGATGAGTCATGGCTCATTAATTCTCAAGTACATTGTAATCATTGTAGGGGATTGTTTTAACTAGAGATCCAAACACATTCTGGTCCCACTGTATGCTGGTGGTATCACTTGATGCTCTGAGAGTATTTACAGAGAAAATCATGTAAAAATTAAGTTTATTACATTTGTGTGTGGTCATGTGTGCAAATGCATATTTCTCACTGCCTATCTTTATGTTTCTGTGTTTCTGTATATCTGTGTGTATATCTATATCAGTGTCTATACCTAGATATAGATTACAGATATAATGAGATACACTTTAGACATAGATATAGATTATGAATATATATATATATATGAAGTCTACATATATATATGGAGAGAAAGAGAAAGAGAGAGAGACATAGAGAGATATGGGTTATTTATAGACATTTTTGGCAATCTTCCTCTCTATCTCTCTATGGCCGATAACATATACTTGTCTGTTTTCATTTCTTTCTGTATGGCCGATTTGGTCAAAATTTATATTCCTGTGTATAATTATCAATGCATGAGTCTGCAAGTGGCTTGTGTTTTGTCCTTTTTTGTATGTTCTTTCATTTTTTGACTATTTCTCTATGTATGAGAGTATAAATTTTTCAGTGTGTGTCACTCTGTGTAGGGGTCAGTACATGTCTATGTGAACTTATGAATACTTCTCTGTGCATGTGATTTTGTGTGTATGTGTTTGTGTGTATATGTCTGTTTGATGTTTATGATGCATATGATGTCTGTGTGTTTCTGTCTTTTTATATATGTGTTTGTATATGTTCATACATGTTTCTGTAAATAAGTGTGAGCTTCTGCTATGTGTGCATCTATATGGATGAATGACTCTCTGTAACTTTCTGTTTCATATTGCAAATATATTTGCTGTCTACATGTATGTTTGTGCATGATTTGTAGTTTCTTAGGGAACTAAAATAACAGCAACATTGGAATTTTGTTCATCCTTTGACTTTCACTCAAATTTTCACTAGCATATTGTCAATGAAGTTCCCCTTAACGATAAAATAAGAATATATTTTCTTACTTTAAAAAAGAGACTATACTCTTTACTATGCTGTCTGTCTTTCAGCTGCATTCCTCTCTGAGAAAGACCCACTTCACTAATCCTGTTGGGGACAGAGTGAATATGAACGAAAGAGACAAACTGCAGGAAGAGTACGATATTTTCTACATTTGGAATTTCCCACAGGGCCTTGGACTTAAAGTTAAAATAGGAATGTTTAGTCCCTATTTTCCAAATGGTCAACAGGTACATTTGTCTGAAGATATGATAAAGTTGGCAAAAGGAAGTTCACAGGTGAGTTTGGTCTAACTGTACTAATTTCAATTACACTGTCAGGTGTGTGTATCCAACCTTTCTTGAAACTGGTGAAGTGAAACTGATTGCCATGTTTGAAACTAATTTGTAGCTTCCTATACTATGTTTATTTTTTCAGGTTTTACGTGACTTCTTAGTAATTCATTGAGAATTTTCAACATGAATACAGTGAATTTGCATCATATCAGAACCTGTTTCATGCCTTTAATATTAAATTAACCATTTTAGAAAAGAATTTTATATTATTTCCAGAATAGTGAGCAATATTCTATAAGGTCAATTACTACTATTACAAAGTGAATTCCAATCTTATGATAAAACATTTCAAAGGATGTTTAAACACTCTGGTTCTTTGTAAAGACCGAATAAATGCATCATAACCAAGTCAGCAATTTTTATTATGTAATTTTAAGCATGTTTAACAAACAGTCCTATAATTCCTTCACCTCTAACTAACCATACATTAACATATCATGACAAATTTAGAGACATTATAAACTATACTTTGTCTTTTTCTGTTTCTTTTTTATGCTGGTATGGGTGTTTTGTCTGCATGTATATCTATGCAACACCTGTATGTGTAGTATATATGGATAGCTGCATATCATCCATGGGTCCTCCTCCTGAGTAACAATTGTTCTTGAGCATTTAGCCATGTCTCCAGCCCTTAATCATACTTTGTAAAAGATAATGCTCACTAAATGAAACTTGTCAGGCCCCATGATTCTTGCATAAGTAATTCAAATGAGGAAGCCTGTGCGAGTTGCAATCTCTATATGAGGACAAATTGGTAGTAATAAAAATTTGCTTTTGAGAAAATTTGAAAATTAAATATCTCATATTCAAATAGGTATAAGTATGAATTCTGATGTGATTAGTTTTAATGTGTCATATTCAAACTACCCAGTTACAATTTAATTAATATCTCATGTTGCTCTGATAGTATAAAATTTAAAGTTCCTAATCTTCCTCATTGTAAAAATTCCATGCTTAGGGAAAAGAACATAAGAGCTGAAAACGAAGTTATAAAACTGAGTACCATTTAGAGGATAGCAAAGGAAAAGCAAAATAAAACAAATATATATCTCAGTGAATAGTCTCACAAAAGACATGCTCCAAATCACAAGACCTGAAGAAAAAGGCATAAGAATTAGAAATTCAAACTATGACAAAGATAAAACAACAAGAAAAATGCAGCTCATAGGTGAACAAGGAAGTATGATTAAAAGATCAAATTTAAAACCATTGAGAACAAGACAAAGAAGAAGCCACTCTAGGTGTCAACTGCATATCCATAATATTGCAGCTGTACATATCCAAAATAATGTGAGGAAATTATGCATTTGTCTAGTAAAAGTATATGAATAGCAACTCTGAAATAGCAGATACTCAACTTTCGAAATGAAATACTCCTTGACAAATTTTACTTAAAATTTATTGTGGAACAAGAAGCAGATATGAAAGATGCAGGTGAGAACCCCCGCCCCGTCATAGAAAGTCTCCGTCTTATTAAGAGCTGGTTCCACCAGCTTCAATCATTTTTAAATGTACTTCACTCACTCATTCATTCATTCTCACTTTACATACTGTTAAGCATTTACACACCCTCTTATACTCCTATTCCTTCTCCTATCCATCCCCTCCCTCCCATCCTCTACTCTTTCATTCTTCAGAAAAGGGAAGCACCCCCCTCCCATAGCAACATGCTTTCCCATAACACATTGTAGAACAATTAAGCACAGGTCCATGTACTCTTTGGGTTCAGGGGAAGCATCCCAGTAGGGGTAAAGTATCTCAAAGGAAGGCAACAAACTAAGATATAGACCCCAACACTGCTCTTAGGAGTCCCACATAAAGATCAAGCTTCACAATGGTTAAAAGAGTGGATTAAAAAAACTTCCTTATATACAAGAACAGAGAACATCTGTAAAAATGGAGGTGAGGAGAGCAACATCATGAAGTAGAACAAAAGAAACGTAATTAGATTACTACCTCATTAATCATTACGAACATGCCTAAAATAATTCTTAACTAAACATCTACCAACAGATGTCAACAACACAACTAAAATATCAGTCCCTGTGCACAAATGACTTCATTCCATGAATGCAAGTATGCTTCATTGAATGAATACCATTTACATATAAAACATCACAAAATTAAACTAAAGGATTGTACTATATTATATACAAAAACAAGCATTAAGAAAATACTCTTAATGTAGTGTACCATCATTTCAGAATTTTAAAAAGAATTAACAAAAATCTGACAATCTAGGAGAATACATGTTGCGATAATGAAGATTTCTATGGCAAACCTATTAATGATATTGTACTACATGGACAGGAGAATCAAAGAATATAAATTAAAATCAGAAATGACACCAAGATTTTGTAGTGACACGTCCTTAATCAACATTTTTTAATTATGAATCAGGAGTAGCTCTATGCATTTCTGCTCAGTCAGACTTTTGCATTGACTCTACTCAAACCCAGGCTGCCATGGATGCTCTGCCTTAAATGAAATGAGCAGATTATGGACAAGGAAATGCATGTTCAGAACTTGTCCAAAAATAGTCTTTAAAATCTTAGTGTGGAAATAAATTTAAAAAAAATAAATACATTAAAAGGAGGAAAATCTTGTACCCTGATCTATAAAGGAAGTTAAGATCTACTAATACTGCAAAGGAAGACAAAACAACAAAACAAAACAAAAAAAGGAAGAGCTGTGTTTCTCCGTATTTCTGGAGATGATGAGATGAATCTGTGGATAACAGACTCTGTGATGGCTATTGGAACCTAACAAAAACAAAGGATGCAAATTCAGCATGCAAATATTAGAAACATTCCAATTCAGCATATAGATACCCATCCTGAGATTCATTTAAAGCCAAGATTTTCTTAGTTTCAGAAATACTTGAATTAACGTTAAACAATGTAAATCGTCCTCAGGTTTTCACACCATTTTCAGGCTCTGTAGTCTTTTTACTTCAGGAAAGACTCCAACTTCCTGCTCACTATACAGAAACTCAGCACCTGCTAACCACAAATGGAATAGGACTGGTCATAGGCTGCTGTTTATATGTTTTCTCTTACTTTGTTAAGTTTTGTTGTCCTAATGTTGAGGTTATTTTCATTTGAGATATTATTTCCCAAGTTTTGTATGGGCTTTACTCCTAATTTGCTACAATGTATTAAACAATAACTATAAGCAAAATGAAGAGGAAAAAGCCAATTTGACTCATGGGTTACACTCAAGGGAAGAAAAGGCATGGATCTGGATAATGTGACTGAAACAGAGTCACTCAAAAAACTCTGCTTACTGGCTTGTTCTGCGTGGTTTGTAATGCACCACTGGCTACTGACAACACTGATCCTAATAGGCTTGGAACTCCTACCTCAATTAACAATTTAATATATGCCTCAAATATATGATGACAGTCTAGTCTGATGGAGATAATTTCTCAATTCTGATTCTTTGTGCCTTTACACTGCATTCTGTGTTCACGTGACAATAATTAACTAGAATTTATCTTAAAACCTTTGTAGTGTTTTTCACACAAAATGCTAATAAGTTTTCTTCTTGAATTTCAAGGAGGTGGGAAACAATTCAACTTTTCCTCAATTTTTTCCATATGTTGGTATGTCATTGTATAATGCACTAAGTAAAATCTCGTAGCTTTGTTTATGTATATAAAATTAGACATGCTAATATAATTATGAAGGGGTAAGTAAATCTCCTGTTAACAGCATATGTCCACTTTTCATTAGATGCCAACTTCTGTGTGCAGTGCTAATTGTGGTCCTGGATTTAGAAAACTTGGGATGGACGGAATGGCAGCATGCTGTTTCCATTGCAAACCCTGCCCAGAAAATGAAATTTCTAATGAAACAAGTGAGTATTTCGATGAGTAAGTTCTTCAAATGGATTATCAGCTTGCTCCCATATTGGAATGCTGAAGTAATATAAAATGAAAGTTTGAAAAATAAAATATATCTCTGTCCTTAGTCAGTCATTATACGAATACAATGATTTGAATGTCCTCATTAAGAAAAAAAAGTAGAAATTGTCCTATAACTTTGACTCCTTGAAATACATAGTAGATGGCATACTCTCAAATAAAAAGTTTTTACAAGAAAACTTAAGTGTACTAGAGTTGTATCTAGAATTTAATGTTCTATTAAAAAATATGTAGATCAAGAATCTTTAACGAATGACTTAATTAGCCTTGATGCATGTGGTTTTACCTAAGGCTATGCTTATCTTGCATGTACAAAAGCACATGGAAGACAAAATACAGTGTGTGGGTATGGGTAAAAAAAATACAAATCTTCTGTAAGATGAATGAAGAGGGCAATTAAAACTTATAAAATTATAAGATATTTAAATGAGTATTTTCTTCCTATAGAAAATATTTTGCATAATACAAAACATTCTTTTTTCAAAAGTTAAATGTCATTTAAAATTTAGAAAACTCAGGGTCAATCTTGACAAATGATTTAACAATATGAGAGATCCTCTATTCATTACTATTATATGTAGTACCCATTTAAATTTTTCACAATAGAACAATTAATATTGTTTTTTCTCTGAAGGGAATTAACCACAGATTTCAAATGGCATTGGAACAAGCATAGCCCATGTTAGGCAAATATCTATTTAGTCAGGATGAACTAAATACAAATGGCAGGCATACAGTTTTTCTGGTCCTTTTTGTGCCAACCTATATAACTGAAGTGATATCCTAAAGGACATTCATGAATAGTAAGATGTCTTAGCAGTTAAATCTTTTCCCACTGAGTATGATATTGTAAGTATATCCCCAAAACCCATCAAATAGTAGGGGGTAACTAACTCCTATCTGATATTCATGCAGTTCTACATTAAATAGACCCATAAGTAATTCAACAAGGCTGTTTGGAGACACATGACATTGGCACTGTGAACCAAACTCAAGTGTTCTCCAAAATCAATATATTTTGCACACAATCAAGCTAAATTCCTAAGCCCTTAAACAAATAAAATAATAACAGGTCTCCACAAATGCAGGTTTCCATGTAAAAGACTTCTAACCTTGGAAGTATATTATTCCTTATGGCAATCATTCCAAGATTCAGTGCAATGGCAATCAGGTTCCGTACACAGATAATGGTGGAATTCTAGAGCTTTTGACCTTCAGCAATAAGTTTACTGCCTCTTTATGAAAAGGCCTAGGAATGTGGTATTACTACAGTGATAAAACTACAAAACTTGGAATGATACTCTAAATTATTTTTGCAGTCACAATCATCAATATTATATTTGCATAAATTCCAGGTCTCACTCTCATCCTCATGCTTCCCCTGTATAAACATAATCATTCTCAAGTTAATAATACCTTCTGCTACTTTTATATGTAAACACACTCATAAATATACACATCCATGAGAAATGCTAAAAACGATGTAGTAAAATAGACAAAAACATTTGTTGCCTTCATTTCCCTAATGATGATCACCATTAAAAAATGGAGTCAATTATTTCATGTAAGAATGACTTGCAATGCGTTCACACCAACAAAACTCTTATTTTGCAACATTCCTTCTATATGCTTAAATAAAATATCCTGTCAGTAAAATTACTAAAGCAGCAATAACAATATCGTTTCTCCATTAGATGTGGATTACTGTGTCCAGTGTCCAGAGGACAAATATGCTAACACAGAACAGAATCACTGCATTCCTAAAGTTGTTGTATTTCTCAGCTATGAAGAACCCTTGGGCATGGCACTTTCCTTAATCTCCTTGTGCTTCTCTGCAGTCACAACTGTGGTTCTTGGGATCATTGTGAAGCACCACAGCACTCCCATTGTGAAGGCCAATAACAGAACTCTCACCTACATCTTGCTCATCTCTCTCATCTTTTGTTTCCTCTGCCCCTTGCTCTTCATTGGCCATCCAAACTCAGCCACCTGCATCCTACAGCAAATCACATTTGGAGTTGTATTCACTGTTTCTGTTTCCACTGTCTTAGCTAAAACAATTACTGTAGTTCTGGCATTCAAAATCACAGCCTCACAAAGAATGATGAAGTACTTTCTAATTTCAGGGGCATCTAACTACACCATTCCTGTCTGTACTCTCATCCAAATTATTGTATGTGCAGTCTGGCTGGGAGCTTCTCCTCCTTCTGTTGATATCGATTCACAATCTGAGCATGGCCGCATCATCATTGTTTGCTACAAGGGTTCAGTTAATGCCTTTTACTGTGTTTTGGGATACTTGGCTACTCTGGCCTTTGGGAGCTTCACTCTGGCTTTCTTTGCCAGAAACCTTCCTGGTGCCTTTAATGAAGCCAAATCCATAACATTCAGCATGCTGGTGTTCTGCAGTGTCTGGGTCACTTTCATCCCCGTTTACCATAGCACCAAAGGCAAGGTCATGGTGGCTGTGGAAATCTTCTCCACTTTGGCCTCCAGTGCAGGGATGCTGGGTTTCATCTTTGTTCCCAAATGTTACACAATATTGTTTAGACCAGATCAAAATTCTCTTGAAATGATCAGGGAGAAATCATCTTCACGTTCTCACATTTCATAAATTATGAAAAATGTATAATTGGTTCATAATCACCAAATATTTTATTGTTTTGCCATACCTATCTGGTTTGGGAAAAACTCTCACTGTTTCCTCTAATGATATTGTCATACCATGCCTACTGATATTCCCAACGATCCTATAATCTTCTACAATGTTCTAAAACAATCTTCCTCTTTGATAGAAAGATAGAATCCTGATCCATTCTAAGAGTTATAGGAGTTCTTCTAGGATCATAGAGGAGAGAGGAACATTTTTATCAACAGGTTGTTAGAATATTTCCAAAGATGAATTGATGTCTCTGCAGATATAATCATGGCCTGTTCTTGTAGAGGAACTGAGTCAATACACAGACCCAGAAACTGCTGTTATTAAACACCTGTAACAATAGCTACAAAGAACCAGATGTTCTCTTTGGGCTGCATATTTACCTGAAGCTATTTATGCACATAATGAGACACACAAATTCACACACATATACACATGTACACACAATTACTTTAAATTTAAAAGTATATAGAAGAATGATACAAAAATGCTACATTGGGAGTCTGCTCTTCAGTGTTCTCCCAAGGGGTCAGAATCACAGAAACCTACAGAGAAAGGATCAGATATGAGTAGAGATGTTTGGGTTTATATTCAGACACTTCACAGATAACTCTAAATTTTTATATCATCAAAGACATACAAAGACAAAGAAATTGCCAGGGAAAGCACAGCTTGTTGAAATAATCTCTTCTATGTGTGTAATTAAGATGACTCTGTGCAAAAAATCAGCTTTGTCACCACAGAGTAACCCAAGGCAGGTAGCTGGTGAGAGGCTGCTGAGATCAGTTGACATGGGTTGTTGGTCCAGAAATTCACAGGAGCTCCTAGCTATGACATTCAGCGTTTAGAGAAGGGAAAATGGAGGAGGAGGGAATCAACCATTCACAGACACATGCACAGAAACAAACACATTCACATGCACAAGCACATTAGCACAAAAACACACAATTGTTGAACCAAATATAAGTTCAAGCAACTTATATAAATACATTCATTTTTACATACAGAGAGACAAACACATACATGCTCACACATTTGGTGGCTAGAGCAAACATTTGATGCTCTTACATCAGGTTCCAAGCATTTCACATAAACTCATATATGCACATATACACAGATGCACATATACACATAGTAGCAAGTTGACAGAACAAATTCTCAACAGGCAGGCTTCAAGCATTTCATACATGCACATATATAGATATATGCACAGGTGCACATATATGCATGTGGGTAAATGTAACAAAGTTCTAAAAAACAGGCTCCAACTATTTCTCACATAATAAAGATACATATATGTATATATATATATATATATACAGTAGAAGAAGAAAGTCCCAAAACACACCCAAACACCTTTACATATAAACATATGTGGAGATATGAACAATGGAACAAAGTTCCAACAAACTCTTACACACAGTTTATACAATAAACCAATTATAGATTAGCATATTGTAAGGTGGTAAAGTAATTTTTCAGCCCATTTCTCTCTTACTGGCAGGTAGAAATCTAAAGTTACAAAACTAGAAGTTCAGAAAGACTCTCACATCCCAGATATCTGAGACTTTCTAGAAAACCTCCACTCTTCCCAACCCACATCCCTGCAACTTCATATTCCTATTTATTTTTCCTGTCCTCTGGGCTTCTCTTCTACTTCTCACCATACCTGACCCTGTCTCCCTTTTCCCTCAACATCCCATCTCCCACACAAGTACTTACTTCCCCCTGTCTCCCATAATTGTTTTGCTCTGCATTCTAAGGAAGACTGAAGTATCCAGTTTTGGGTCTTACTTCTTGTTGAAATTCATATTGACTTTAAGTTGTATCATGGTTAATGTTGACTAATATGCACTTATAAGAGACTACATACCATGTATGTCCTTTTAGTTCTGGGGGTTTTTTTAATGTATTTATTTATTATGTGCATATGAGTACACTATAGCTGCCTTCAGACACACCAGAATAGGGCATCTGATCCCATTACAGATGGTCGTGAGCCACCATGTGGTTGGTGGGAATTGAACTCAGGACCTTTGGAAGAGCAGTCAGTGCTCTTAACCGCTGAGCCATCTCTCCAGCCCAGTTCTGGGTTATTTTACTCGGGGTAATATTTTCTAGTTCCATATATATCCTCTGTCAAATATCATACCGTCCTTGTTTTTTTTGTTTGTTTGTTTGTTTTCTTGGTTTTTTCTTTTCTTTTCTTTTCTTTTTTTTTTTTTGTTTTGTTTTGGTTTTATTGGATTTGGTTTTTCAAAGACAGGGTTTCTCTGTGTAACCCTGGCTATCCTGGAACTCACTCTGTAAACCAGGTGGGCTCGAACTCAGAAATCTGCCTGCCTCTGCCACCCAGAGTGCTGGGATTAGAGGCGTGTGCCACAACCGCCTGGCTACAGTCCTTGTTTTTCATAGTTGAATAGAATTACACTGTGTAATTGAACCAATCAGTCTGCATTTTCATAGTTGAATAGAATTACACTGTGTAATTGAACCAATTAGTCTGCATCTATTCTTCCACTGAAGGACATCTGTGGTGTTTCCAGCTTGACCATAATAATAAGGCTATAATGAACAGGGTGGAGCTCGTGTCCTTATGGTATACTGGTGCATCTTTTGGGTATATGCCAGAACTGGTATAGCTGAGTATTCAGGTAGAACTATTTCCAATTTTCTAAGGAACCACAAGATTGATTTTGAGAGTGGTTGTACCAGTTAAAACTCACAGCAGCAATGGAGGAATGTCCCTGTCTCTCCTTACCCTCCCCAGAATGTGCTATTATTTATCATTAAAAGTAACCTTGTAAAAAATCAAAAGGCCTCTCTCTCCTCTCTCTCTCTCTCTCTCTCTCTCTCTCTCTCTCTCTCTCTCTCTCTCTCTCTCTCTCTGCTGCAGCCCTGACCATCACATAAAAAAAAAAATCAAAAGGCATTACTTTTATACAAAATCAATCATATGTATTTTAAATGATTTGAATTCATATTTACTAATCAGCAATTCTTATTAAATTATATCAGTTACCTGAATACAAAACTGGGTATGAGAAATCAATCATCACCAGTCAGTCTCAGAGGTACATCAGGCAGTGCTGCCATTTTTCTTGTCTTGTGACCTTTAAAATTCCCTGGATTAACTAACAAAAGTATGCCTTTCTGAACTTCAAATTGTTCTTTTAGATTTTATACATCAGATCTACATCTAGTAACAGAATCATCTTAAGCTTGTTTCCCTAATAATTTTAGTTTTCCAAATGCGTTCTAAGGGGGGTGATTATTGCTGAAAATATATTTTTTAAGTTATTTCCTAAGGTAATGATTGAATCAATCCTCTGCTCCAGAAGCAATGCCTGAAAAAGATTAAGTATTATTATTATTGTCAAAGATACTGCACACTGAACAGTTGCAAGTCCATTTTGAGATTTTATGCAATTATTAGATTAAGACAGAAGTGGTGACAGCAAGCAGAGAAGAACCCCATAACAGCATAAAATCTTCAGGACACAGTCCTTGGAACCTTGCCTTAACCAAGGTGTTATTGTTTTGTGCTAACCAGTGGGCCATATTCCCTGAGTTCTAAAGCCAGTCATCATTCCTCCTGCATGCCCCTATACAACCCTTGAAATAAAACTTTGGTCAAAATACTACCACATTATATAGGAACTATCAATGATAAAATAATTTATAGCTTAAATATCCCTGGGCCAATGCTATAAATGGTAAATTTCTTTCATAAAAAATATTTCATTAACTTTCCTTCTCAGGTTCTTTAATAATATGCAAGTAAGAACTACAGAGTTGAGAATGAGGCTTTGAGACTTCTGGTGTCCACCTGCACCTTAGAGCTGATGCTGTGCCACACTTATCCAAACTCAAATCCTGTGAAGAGAGAGCTGCTCTTCCAGGAGTGTTGATACACCTAGATCAGAAGCTCACAGGCTTACAGGAGTGACAAACTCCAGTCAAAGACAGCAAAACAAACTGACAGCAGAGATAACTGTAAGGCGAGAGGCAAGCACAGGAACGTAAACAACAGAAACCAAAGCTAGATGGCATCATCAGAACCCAGTTTTCCCACCACAGCAAGTCCTGGATACCTGAACACACCAAAAACTCAGATTCTGATTTAAAATCACATATCATAATGATGTTAGAAGACTTAAGAAGGACAAAAATAACTCCCTTAAAGAAATAAAGGAGAACACAGGTAAACTGGTAGAAGCCATTAAAGGGGAAGCACAAAAATCCCTTAAAGAATTACAAGAAAACACAAACAAACAGGTGAAAGAATTGAACAAACCCTGGGCAGATTTCACACAGACCCTAAGAAACACAAATGCCAGTCCAGGCTTCTGTACCAAGCAAAACTCTTAATTACCATAGATGGAGAAACCAACATATCCCATGACAAAACCAAATTTACACAATATCATTTCACAAACTAAGCTCTAAACAGATAATAGATGGAAAACTCAAACACAAGGAGGGAAACTGCACCTTAGAAAAGGAAGCAAAATAATCTGTTTTTAACAAACCCAAAATAAGATAGCCACAAAAAGATAATTACACCTCTAACAACAAAAAGAGCAAGAAGTACCAATCACTTTTCTTTAATATCTTTTAACATCAATGGACTCAATTCCCCAATAAAAAGACATAGGCTAACAGACTATATACATAATCAGGACCAAGCATTTTGCTGCATACAGTAAAAGCACCTAAGTAATAAAGACAAACACTAACTCAGAGTAAGAGGCTGGAAAAATGGTTTCCAAGCAAATGTTCCCAAGAATCAAGCTGGAGTAGCCATTCAAATATCAAATAAAATCAATTTCAACCAAAAGTTATCAAAAAAGATACAGAAGGACATATCATTCTCATCAAAGAAAAAAATTGTCAAAATGAACTGTCAATTGTGAACATCTATACTCCAAATGAAAGAGCACCCACATTCCTAAAAGGAACTTTACTAAAGCTCAAACACATTGCACCTCACCCAATAATAGTGGGAAACTTCAACACCCCACTCTCATCATGGACCCTGAAACTAAACAGAGGCACAGCAAAACTAATAGAAGTTATAAACCGAATGGATTTAACAGATTTTATAGAACATTTCATTCGAAAACAAAGGAATATACCTTCTTCCCAGAACCTCATGGTACTGGTACCTTCTCCAAAACTGACCATATAATCAGTTCCAAAACAGTCCTCAACAGATACAAGAAGATTGAAACAATCTCATTAATTCTCTCAGATCACCATGGACTAGGGCTGGTCTTCAAAAACAAAAAAATAAAAAAAAAAAATAATAAAAATAAAAATAAAACCAGAAAGCTCACATACATGTGGAACCTGAACACTGCTCTACTCAGTTATGACTTGATCAAGAAAGAAATAAAGAAAGAAATTAAAGACTTTTTAGAATTTAATTAAAATGAAGGCACAATATAACCAAACTTATGGTACCCAATGAAAGCAGTGCTAAGAAGAAAACTCATAGCTCTGAGTGCCTTCAAATAGAAATGGGAGAGAGCATACCCTAGGAGCTTGACAGCAAATCAGAAAGCTCTAGAACAAACAGAAGCAAATAGACACAAGAGGAGTAGGCAGTAGGAAATATTCAAACTGAGGGCTGAAATCAGCCAAGTAGAAACAAAAAGAACTATACAAAGAATAAATCAAACCAAGAGTTGTTTTTTTGAGAAAATCAAGAAGATAGATAAACCATTAGCCAGACTAACCAGAGGGCACAGAGACAGTATCCAAATTAACAAAGTCAGAAATGAAAAAGGAGACAAATCTACAGAAAGTAAGGAAATTTGAAAACTCATCACATCATTCTTCAAATGCATATACTCAACAAATCTGGAAATTTTGTAAGAAATCAACAATTTTCTAGACAGATACCAGGTACCAAAGTTAAATCAGGATCATATAAACCAGCTAAACTAGCTAATTAGGATCATTGTTTATATGATCCTAATTTTAACCCCTAAAGACATAAATCAGTCATTAAGTCTTCCAACCAAATAAGCCCAGTTCCAGATTGTTTTTATGCAGAATTGTATCAAATATTCAAAGAAGGGCTATTACAAATATTCTTCAAACTATCCCACAAAATATAAACAGAAGGAAAATTACCCGATTCATACTGTGATGCCACAACTACGCTTATACCAAACCATACAAAGACTCAACTAAGAAAGAGAACTTCAGACCAATTTTCCTTATTAGTATCGATGCAGTAATACTCAATAAAATTCTCATAAAGAAAATCTGAGAACACATCAAAATTATCATTCACCATGATCAAGGAGGCTTCATCCTAGGGATGCAGGGATGGTTCTATACATAGCAATTGATCAATGTGGATTTCAATGCGAATACACCATACAAATAAACCCATTAAAAAAAATACCACATGATCATAAGATGCTGAGAAAGCATTTGACAAATCCAGCACTCCATCATGGTAAAAGTCTTAAAAAGATCAGGAATTCAAAGTCTATAACTAAACATAGTAAAAGCAAAATAAAGCAACCCAATAGCCAACATCAAACTAAATGGAGAGGAACCTAAAGCAATTCCACTAAAAACAGGGACTAGACAAGGCTGCCACTCTCTCCCTACCTACTCAATATAGTACTCAAACTCCAAGCCAGAGCAATTAGACAACAAAAGGAGGCCAAAAGTATACAAATTGGAAATGAAGAAGTCAAAAATATCACTATTAGTAGCTGATATAAAATTATACTTATGTAACCCAAAAAATTCTACCAGAGATTTCCTAATCCTGATAAACAACTTCAACAAAGTGGCTAGATATAAAATTATACAAATCAGTAGCCTTCCTCTACTCACAAGATAAAAAGGCTGAGAAAGAAATTAAGGAAGCAACACCTTTCACAATAGTCACAAAAAATATATATAAATACCTCGGTGTGATATAACCAAGCAAGTGAAACATCTGCATGACAAGAACTTCAAGTCTCTGAAGAAAGAAATCATAGTTCTCAGAAGATAGAAAGATCTCCCATGCTAATGGATTAGCAGGATTTCTATAGTAAAAAAAAAAAAAAAAAAAAAAAAAAAAAAAAAAAATGGCCATCTTGCCAAAAGCAATCTACAGTTTCAATGAAACCCTCATCAAAATTCCAACTCAATACTTCATAGAATTCGAAAGAATGATTTGCAAATTCATTTGCAATAACAAAAACAAACAAGTAAAAAAAGGATAGGGAAAACTATTCTCAACACTAAAAGAACTTCTGGGGGAATCTCCATCCGTGACTTTAAGCTGTATTATAGAGCAATTGCAATAAAAACTGCATGGTATTGGTAGAGAGATAGGTCAGTGGATCAATGGAGTGGAACTGAAAATGAAGAAATGAACCCACACACCTATGGTCACTTGTTCTTTGACAAAGGAGCTAAAACCATCCAGTGGAAAAGAGACAGCATTTTCAACAAATGATGCTGGTTCACCTGGAGGTCATCATGTAAAAGAATGCAAATCAAACCTTTATTGTCTCCTTGTGCAAAACTCAAGTCCAAGTGGATCAAGGACCTCCAAGTAAAACAAGATACAATAAAACTAATAGATTAAGTGGGGAAAAGCCTCAAACACATGGGCACAGGGGGAAATTACCTGAACAAAACACCAACGGCTCAAGCTCTAAAATCAACAATTAACAAATGGAACCTCGCCAGGTGGTGGTGGCACACACCTGTAATCCCAGCACTCTGAGAGGCAGAGGCAGGCAGATTTCTGAGTTCGTGGCCAGCCTGGTCTACATTCTCCTGCATGCTGACCTCCAGTTGAACCAGCACCATTTGTTGAAAAGGCTATCTTTTTTCCACTGGATGTTTTCAGCTCCTTTGTCAAAGATCAAGTGACCATAAGTGTGTGGATTCATTTCTGGGTCTTCAATTTTATTCCATTGGTCCACTTGCCTGTCCCTGTGCCAACTTCTGGCTATTATTAATATGGCTGCTATGAACATAGTGGAGTATGTGTCCTTATTACATGTGGGAGCATCTTTTGGGTATATGCCCAGGAGTGGTATAGCTGGGTCCTCAGGGAATACTATGTTCAATTTTCAGAAGAACTGCCAAACTGATTTCCAGAGTGGTTGTACCAGCTTGCAATCCTATCAGCAATGGAGGAATGTTCTCTCTTTCTTCATATCCTTACCAGCATCTGCTGTCACCAGAGTTTTTGAACTTAGCGATTCTGACTGATGTGAGGTGGAAATTCAGGGTTGTTTTGATTGGTATTTTCCTGATGACTACAGATGTTGAACATTTCTTTAGGTGCTTCTTGGCCATTTGAGTTTCCTCAGTTGAAAATTCTCAGTTTAGCTCTGTTCCTCATTTTAAAATAGGGTTATTTGGTTCTCTAGAGTCTAACTTCTTGTGTTCTTTGTACATATTGGATATTAGCCCTCTGTCGGATATAGGATTGGTAAAGATCTTTTTCCAATCTGTTGGTTGCCATTTTGTCCTATTAACAGTGCCCTTTGCCTTACAGAAGCTTTGCATTTTTATGAAGTCCCATTTGTCTTTTCTTGATCTTAGAGCATAAATCATTGGTGTTCTTTTCAGGAACTTTCCCCCTGTGCCCATCTGTTTTAACACTTTTCTACACTTTCTCCTAAGTTTCAGTGTATCGGGTTTTATGTAGAAGTCCTTGTTCCACCTGGACTTGAGTTTTTGTACAGGAAAATAAGAATGAATAAATTTGCATTCTTCTACATGTTGACTGCCAGTTGAACCAGCACCATTTGTTGAGAAAGCTATCTATTTTCCACTGGATGGTTTTAGCTCCTTTGTCAAAGATCAAGTGACTATAGGCATGTGGGTTCATTTCTGGGTCTTCAATTCTATTCCATTGATCTACATGCCTGCCACTGTACCAATACTATGCAGTATTTTTATAACTATTATTCTGGAATACAGCTTAAGGTCAGGGATGGTGATTTCCCTAGAAGTTCTTTTATTGTTGAGAATATTTTTGCTATCCTGGTTTTTTTTTTTTTATTCTAAATGAATTTGAGGATTGCTGTTTTAGCTCTATGAAGAATTGAGTTGAATTTTTGATGGGGATTGTATTGAATCTGTAGATAGCTTTTGGCAAAGTGGCCATTTTTGCTATATTAATCTTGCTAATCCTCAAGCATGGGAGATCTTTCCATTTTCTGCAGTCTTCTGTGGTTTCTATCTTCAGAAGCTTCAAGTTCTTGTTGTACCGATCTTTCACTTGTTTGATTAGAGTCACACCAAGATATTTCACATTGTTTGTGACTATTGTGAAGGGTATTGTTTCCCTTTCTTTCTCAGCCTGATTACCCTTTGAGTCCAGGAAAGCTACTGATTTGTTTGAGTTAATTTTATATCTGGCTACTTTCTTGAAGTTGTTTATCAACTGTAGGAGTTCTCTGGTGGAATTTTGGGGACTATAATTAAGTATACTATCATATCATTTGCAAATAGTGATATTTTGACTTCTTCCTTCCTAATTGTAACCCTTTGATGACCTTTTGTTGTCTAATTGCTCTAGCTAGAACTACATCTAATAGAGAGTAGGCAGCCTTGGGTAGTCTCTGATTTTACTGGGATTGCTTCAAGTTTCTCTCCATTTACTTTGATGTTGGCTGCTAGTTTGCTATATAATTGCTTTTAGTATGTTTATGTATGGGACTGGAAATCCTGATCTTTCCAAGACTTTTAACGTGAAGGGATATTGAATTTTGTCTAATGCTTTTTTAGCATATAATGAAACGATCATGTGATTTTTTTCTTTGAGTTTGTTTATGTAGTGGATCAAGTTGATGGATTTCTGTATATTGAACCATCCCTGCATCCCTGGGAGATGCCTACTTGATTGTGGTGAATGATCATTTTGATATGTTCTTGTGTTCAGCTTTAGAGAATTTTATTGAGTATTTTTGCATTGACATTCATAAGGGAAATTGGTCTGAAGTTCTCTATCTTTTTTGGGTCTTCATAGAACAAATTTGGGTAAAATTCCATTTGTTTCTATTTTGTGGAATAGCTTGAAGAGTATTGATATTAGGTCTTCTTTGAAGGTCTTAGAAGTCTGCACTCAACCCATCTGGTCCTGGGCTTTTTTTGGTCTGGAGACATTTGGGGGGGGGATGGGTTTGAGACAGGGTTTCTTTGTGTAGCTATGTAGCCCTGGCTACCCTGGATCTCACTTTGTAGACCAGGCTGGCCTCGAACTCAGAAATCCACCTCCCTCTGCCTCTGAAGTACTGGGATTAAAGGCGTGCACCACCACCACTGCCCTGGTTGGGAGACTTTCAATGACTGCTTCTATTTATTTGGGGGTTATGGGACTGTTTAGATGGTTTATCTGATCCTGATTTAACTTAGTTATTTGGCATCTGTCTAGAAAATTGTCCATTTCATCCAGATTTTCCAGTTTTGTTGAATATAGGCTTTTGTAGTAGGATCTGGTGATTTTTTTGAATTTCCTCAGTTTCTGTTGTATCTCCCTTTTCATTCCTGATTTTGTTAATTTGGATACTGTCTCTGTGCCCTCTGGTTAGTTTGGCTAAGGGTTTATCTATTTTGTTGATTTTCTCAAAGAAGCAGCTCCTGGTTTGGTTGATTCTTTGTATAGTTCTTTTTGTTTCTACTTGGTTGATTTCAGCCCTGAGTTTGATTATTTTCTGCGATCTACTCCTTTCAAACTTTATTGTCAAGCTCAGGGACTAGAGAGAAGGCACTAAAAGCATCATGTCAGAACTCGAGAAAAGACAAGAAAGAGGAGGGTGAGTAAATCTTGGAGGTCCTCCTATGGAGCTCAGTTCTGTTCTCTGGGTCATAGAGGACCAGGAACAGAAAGCAGGCTCATGGGATGGCGGGGTCATCTTTTCAAGGGAATAGGGCTTCAGAGTTGCTGTTTATATACTTCTACTAGACAGATGTCTACTTTTCTCACATTATTTTGGATATGTATAACTGCAATATTATGGATATGCAGTTGACACCTAGAGTGGCTTCTTCTTTGTCTTGTTCTCAAAGGTTTTAAATTTGAACTTTTAATCATACTTCCTTGTTCATCTATGAGCTGCATTTTTTCTTGTTGTTTTATCTTTGTCATAGTTTGAATTTCTAATTCTTATAATTTTTCTTCAGGTCTTGTGATCTTATCCTCAATTTGGAGCATGTCTTTTGTGAGACTATTCACTGAGATATTTATTTTGTTTATTTTGCTTTATATATATATATATATATATATATATATATATATATATATATATATATATAATTTCAGTGCTACCCTCTAAATGGTACTCAGTTCTATAACTTCATTTTCAGCTCTTATGTTATTTTCCCTAAGCATGGAATTCTTAATCACAATGAGAAAGAGAATAGTAACTTTAAATTTCATACTATCAAAACAACATGAGATATTAATTAAAATGAAACTGTGTAGTTTGAATATGATACATTAAAACTAATCACATCAGAATTCATACCTATGTTATACCTAGCATGCATATAAGATATTTACTTTTCAAATTTTCTCAAAAACAAATTTTTATTACTACCAATTTGTCCTCATATAGAGAATGCAACTTGTACAGACTTCCTCATTTGTATTACTTATGCAAGAATCATGGGGCCTGACAAGTTTCCTTTAGTGAGCATTATCTTTAACAAGGTATGATTAAGGGCTGGAGACATGGCTAAATTCTCAAGAACAATTGTTACTCAGGAGGAGGATCCATGGAGGATATGCAGCTATCCATATACACTACACATACAGGCATTGCACAGATATACATGCAGACAAAACACCCATACCAGCATAAAAAAGAAACAGAAAAAGACAAGGTATAGTTTATAATGTATCTAAATTTGTCATGAAATGTTAATGTATGGTTAGTTAGAGGTGTATGAAGTTTAGGACTAGTTGTTAAACAGGCTTAAAATTTACATAGTAAAAATTGTTGACTTGCTGCCCCATTCTGTTGAATGTGGTAGACCTATGCCACTTCTGACTTGGGGAGGATCCTACTTCCTGATACTTTCTAGAAAACTGGCAGGAGCAGGCCATTCAAGAATTGGCACCAGCAGGGCATTTGAACTGGCAGAAGCCGGGCTTTCGAGAACCAGCATCAGCAGGGCATTTGAGATCAAGGAGCAGCAGAACATTTGAGAACTAGCAGCCTGCAGGGCATTCGACCATTGCCAAGTCTGCCACAGGGGAGACCCCATCACCTGATACTTCCTGGAGACCCAGCTGTTTGCAGGGCATTGGAGAGAAAGGGAATCCCAGGAATGCAGGAACACAGGCCTGCAGGACAAAGAAGATAGAGACAGCAAGACCAGCTAGCAGCAGAGATAACAAGGTGGTCAAAGGCAAACACAAGATCATTACCAACAGAAACCAAGGCAACATGGCATCATTAGAACACAGTTTTCCCACAACAGCAAACCCTGGATACTCCATCACATCAGAAAAAAAGAGCTAGATTTAAAATCACATCTCTGCTGATGTTGCTGATGGAGGACTTCAAGGACATAAATAACTCCCTTAAAGAAATGCAGGCGAACATGGGTCAACAAGTAGTAACTGTTAAAGAGGAAGCACAAAAATCCCTTAAAGAAATACAAGAGAATATGGATCAAAAGGTAGAAGCCCTTAAAGAGGAAACACAAAATTCCCTTAAAGAAATATGGGAGACCATGGGTCAACAGGTAGAAGCCCTTAAAGAGGCAATAAAAAAATCCCATAGGGGTTTATGGGAGAACATGGGTCAACATGCAGAAGCCCTTAAATAGGAAACAAAAACATTCCTTGGTGCACCCAGAGGCAGGCTGGGAGGACACAGCATGCTGTGGTGGGTCTGGCCCCACAGAGCTTAGGTTCCAGTCCTGAAGCCTCTGGTGGGAGTCTTCAGATCTCTGCTTCTGCATCCAGAACAACCTGGGCTACAACGCCACATCTCCAGGCCCTGCAAGAGGCCAGAGGGGCACCTGAGAGGCCGGCTAGGAGGAGTCAGTGTGCTCTGGTGAGTCCAGCAGGCCCCAGGCAGGAGCCTTCAGGTCTCTGCTTCAGGATCTGAACAGCCTGGGCCACAGTACCCTGTCTCCAGGCAGTGCAGGAGGTCAGCTGTGCACCAGAGGCCAGCTGGGAAGAGGCAGCTTGCACTGGTGAGTCCGGCATTGACAACAAGACCAACTAACACCAGTGAGAACTAGATGGCAAAAGGCAAACGCAGGAATGTCACTAACAGAAATCAAGGCAATATGGCAGCATCTGAACACAATTCTCCTTTAACAGCATGTCCTGGATACCCCATCACACCAGAAAAACAAGATTTGGATTTAAAATCACTGGTCATGATGCTGGTACAGAAACACATGAAGGACATACTTAAAGAAATTCAGGAGAAAATGGATCAAAAGTTAGAAGCCCTTACAAGGGAAACACAAAAATCACTTAAAGAAATACAGGAGAACTTTGGTCAACAGGCTGAGGTCATGAAAGAGGAAACACAAAAATCTCTTAAAGAATTACAGGAAAACACAAACAAACAAGTGAAGGAGCTAAGCAAAACCATCCAAGATCTAAATCAGAAGTAGAAACAACTAAGAAAACTCATAGGGAGACAACTTTGGAGATAGAAAACCTTGGGAAGAAATCAGGGGACATAGATGCAAATATCAACAACAGAATACAAGAGATAGAAGAAAGAATCTCAGATGCTGAAGATACCATAGAAACCATGGACTCAACAGTTAAAGAAAATGCAAAATGCAAAAAGCTTGTAACCCAAAACATCCAGGAAATCCAGGACACAATGAGAAGACCAAACCTAAGGATTATAGGCATAGATGAGAGTAAAGATTTACAACTTAAAGAGCCAGCAAACATCTTCAATAAAATTATGGAAGAAAACTTCCCTAACCTAAAGAGAGAGATGCCCATGAATATACAAGAAGCCTACAGAACTCCAAACAGACTGGACCAGAATAGAAATACCTCCCATCACATAATAATCAAAACCCCAAATGTACTAAACAAAGAAAGAATATTAAAGGCAGTAAGAGAAAAAGGCCAAGTAACATATAAAGGAAGACCTATCAGAATCACACCAGACTTCTCACCTGAGACTATGAAAGCTAGAAGATCCTGGGCAGATCTCATATAGACTCTAAGAGAACACAAATGCCAGCCAAAACTACTATACCAAGCAAAACTCTCAATCACCATAGATGGAGAAACTAAGATATTCTATGACAAAACCAAGTTTACCCAATATCTATCCACAAACCCAGCCCTACAAAGGATAATAGGAGGAAAACACCAATACAAGGAGGGAAACTTCACCCTGGAAAAAGCAAGATAGTAACCTTCTTTCATCAAACCCAAAAGAAGATAACCAATCAAATTTAAAAAATTACATCAAAAATGACAGGAAGTAATAATCACTATTCCTTAATATCTCTTAACATCAGTGGGCTCAATGCCCCAATAAAAAGACATAGACTAACTGACTGGATACGTAAACAGAACCCTACATTTTGCTGCATACAGGAAACAAACCTCAGTGTCAAAGACAAACACTACCTTAGAGTAAAAGGCTGGAAGACAGATTTACAAGCAAATGATCTCAAGAAACAAGCTGGAGTTGCCATTCTAATATTAGATAAAATTGACTTTCAACCCAAAGTCATCAAAAGAGACTCTGAGGGACACTACTTGCTGGTCAAAGGAAAAATACAACAAGAAGAACTCTCAATCCTGAACATCTATGCTCCAAATGCAAGGGCACGCTCATTCATAAAAAGAAACTTTACTAAAGCTCAAAGCACACATTGTACCTAACACAATAATTGTAGGTGACTTCAACACTGCACCTTCCTCAATGGACCAATCAGGAAAACAGAAACTGAACAGGGACACAGTGAAACTATTTGGACCAATTAGATTTAACATATATATATATATATATATATATAACATTTTATCCTAAAGCAAAAGAATATACTTTTTTCTCAGCACCTCTCGGTACCTTCTCCAAAATCGATCATATAATCGGTCACAAGACAGACCTCAACAAATATAAGAAGTTCGAAATAATCCCATGCCTCCTATCAGATCACTATGGAGTAAAAATGGTCTTCAATAGCAACAAAAACAAGAGAAAACCCACATATACATGGAAACTGAATAATATTCTACTCAATGATACCTTTGTAAAGGAAGAAATAAAGAAAGAAATTAAAGACTTTTTAGAATTTAATGAAAATGAAGACACAACATACCCAAATCTATGGGACACAATGAAAGCAGTGCTAAGTGGAAAACTCATAGCCCTGAGTGCCTCCAAAAAGAAAACAGAGAGAGCATACACTAACAGCTTAATGACACACCTGAAAACCCTGGAACAAAAAAGAAGCTATTTCACCCAGGAGGAGTAGAAGGTAGGAAATCATCAAACTCAGGGCCAAAATCAATCAAGTAGAAACAAAAAGAACCATACAAAGAATCAACAAAACCAGGAGCTGGTTCTTTGAGAAAATCAACAAGATAGATAAACCCTTAGACAGACTAACCAAAGGGCACAGAGACAGTATACAGACTAACAAACTTAGAAATGAAAAGGGAGATAAAACAACAGAAACTGAGGAAATTTAAAAAATCATTAGATCCTACTACAAAAGCCTATACTCAACACAACTGGAGAATCTGGAGGAAATAGACAGTTTCCTAGACAGATATCAGACACCAAAACTAAATCAGGATCAAATAGATCATCTAAACAGTCCCATAACACCTGAAAAAATAAAAAGGGTCATAGAAAGTCTCCCAACCAAAAAAGCACAGGACCAGATGGCTTCAGTGCAGAATTCTATCAAACCTTTATAGAAGACCTAACATCAATACTCTTCAAACTGTTCCACAAAATTGAAACAGAAGGAACTCTACCCAACTCGTTCTATGAAGCCACAATTATGCTGATACCAAAACCACACAAAGATCCAACAAAGAAAGAGAACTTCAGGCCAATTTTCCTTATGAATATTGATGCAAAAATACTTAATAAAATTCTTGCCAACTGAATCCAGGAACACATCAAAATGATCATCCACCATGATCAAGTAGGCTTCATCCCAGGGATGCAGAGATGGTTCAATATAAGGAAATCCATCAATGCAATCCACTACATAAACAAACTCAAAGAAAAAAACCATATGATCATCTCATTAGATGCAGAAAAAGCATTTGACAAAATTTAGCATCCTTTCATGCTAAAAGTCTTGGAAAGAACAGGAATTCAAAGCCCATAACTAAACAGTTAAAGCAATATACAGCAAACTGGTAGCCAACATCAAACTAAATGGAAAGAAACTTGAAGCAATCCCACTAAAATCAGGGACTAGACAAGGCTGTCCTCTCTCTCCATATCTTTTCAATATAGTACTTGAAGTTCTAGCTACAGCAATTAGACAACATAAGGAGATCAAGGGGATACAAATTGGAAAGGAAGAAGTCAAATTATCACTAATTGCAGATGACATGATAGTCTACTTAAGTGACCTGAAAACCTCCACCAAGAACTTCAGGTCTCTGAAGAAGAAAATCGAAGAAGACCTCAGAAAATGGAAAAATCTGCCATGCTCGTGGATTGGCAGGATTCATATAGTTAAAATGGCCATCTTGCCAAAAGCAATCTACAGATTCAACACAATCTCCATCAAAATCCCAACTCAGTTCTTCACAGGGTTAGAAAAAGCAATTCTCAAATTCATCTGGAATAACAAAAAACCCAGGATAGCTAAAACTCTTCTCAACAACAAAAGAAATTCTGGGGGAATCAGTATCCCTGACTTCAAGCAATACTTCAGAGCAATAGTGTTAAAAACTACATGGTATTGGCATAGTAACAGACAAGAGGCCCAATGGAATAGAATTGAAGACCCAGAAATGAATCCACACACCTATGGTCACTTGATCTTCGACAAAGGAGCTGAAAACATCCAGTGGAAAAAAGATAGCCTTTTCAACAAATGGTGCTGGTTCAACTGGAGGTCAGCATGCAGGAGAATGCAAATTGATCCATTCTTATGTCCTTGTACTAAATTCAACTCCAAGCAGATCAAGGACCTCCACGTAAAACCAGACACACTGAAACTAAAAGAAACTGGGGAAAACCCTTGAGGACATGGGCACAGGGGAAAAGTTCCTAAACAGAACACCAATAGCTTATGCTCTAAGATCAAGAATTGACAAATGGGACCTCATAAAATAACAAAGTTTCTGTAAGGCAAAGGACACTTTTAAAAGGACAAAACGGCAACCAACAAATTGGGAAAGAATGTTCACCAACCCCACATCTGATAGAGGGCTAATATCCAATATATACAAAGAACTCAAGAAGTTAGACCCCAGGGAACCAAATAACCCTATTAAAAAATGGGGTACAGATCTAAACAAAGAATTTTCACCTGAAGAAATTTGAATGGCTGAGAGGCACCTTAAGAAGTGCTCAACATCATTAGTCATTAGGGAAATGCAGATCAAAACAACCCTGCGATTTCACCTCACACCAGTCAGAATGGCTAAGGTTAAAAACTCAGGAGACAGGAGGTAATGACGAGGATGTGGAGAAAGAGGAATACTCCTCCACTGCTGGTGGGATTGTAAGATGGTACAACCACTTTGGAAATCAGTCTGGCAGTTCCTAAGAAAACTGGACATGACACTTCCGGAGGACCCTGCTATACCTCTCCTGGGCATATACCCAGAGGATTCCCCATCATGCAATAAGGACACATGCTCCACTGTGTTCACAACAGCCTTATTTATAATAGCCAGAAGCTGGAAAGAACCCAGATATCCCTCAATGGAGAAATGGATACAGAAAATGTGGTATATATACACAATGGAGTACTATTCAGCAATTAAAAACAATGAATTCATGAATTTTTTAGGCAAATGGTTGGAACTAGAAAATATCATCCTAAGCGAGGTAACACAATCACAAAGGAATACACATGGAATGCAATCATTGATAAGGATATTAATTAGCCCTGAAGCTCTGAATACTGAAGATACAACTAGCATATCAAATGATTCCCATGAAGAAGAAAGAAGAGGGCCCTAATCCTGGAAAGGCTTGGTCCAGCATTGTAGGGGAGTACCAGGACAGAGAAAAGGGAGGGGGAAAGATAGGAGAATGGATGGAGAGAAGAGGACTTATGGGACATATGGGGGTGGGGGGGACTGGGAAAGGGGAAAGCTTTTGGAATGTAAACAAAGAATATAGAAAAGAAAAAAGAAAAGAAAAAGGAAGTGTAGACATTTTCTGATAATACTGAAGACTTTCATCTAACCTGTTTGTGATAAAATTGAGGATTACATAGGATAACTGATAATTTAGAATATTATTTGGAAAAAACTCAGAAAAAATAATAGGCATATAAATATATTTAGGGTAATATTGAAAAATGAAGTGGAAATATTTTCTGATAAAAGTGAAAATTTTCATATAACATATGTATCATAAAGTTGAAGATTACATAGGATAATTAATCATATAAATTTTTTGGAAAAAACTCAGAATGATAGGCATACAAATGCATTTAGAATATAAAGGAAAAAGGAAGAGGAGACATTTTCTGATAAAACTGAAGATTTTCATAAAACATGTATGATAAAATAGAGGATTACATAGTGTTGCTGATAAAATAGAAGATTTGTTTGGAAAAACACACAGATACAAAGCTAGGCATACAAATGCATTTAGGATATAATTTAAAAAGGAAGTGTAGACATTATCTGATAGTACTGAAGATTTTCATCTAAGCTGTGTGTGATAAAATTGAGGATTAAGTTGGATAATTGATAATATTGAAGATTTTTTTGGAAAAAATGTAAGATAAAATAATAGGCATATAAATACATTTAGGATATAATTGAAAAATGAAGTGGAAATATTTTCTGATAAAACTGAAGATTTTCATAAAATATTTATCATAAAATTGAGGATTACATAGGATAATTGAAAATATAAAAATTTTTTGGAAAAAATTCAGATATAATGATAGGCATACAAAGACAAAAAGAAGTTGGAAACAACCCAGATGTCCCTCAACAGAGGAATGGATATAGAAAAATGTGGTACATTTACACAATGGAATACGACTCAGCTACTAAAAACAATGACTTCATGAAATTTGCAGGCAAATGGGTGGAACTTGAAAATAACATCCTGTGTGAGGTAACTCAATCACAAAAGAACACACATGGTATGCACTCACTAATAAGTGGATATTAGCCCAAAAGCTTGGAATACCAAAGATTCACAGACCATATGAAGCCCAAGAAAAAGGAAGACCAAAGTGTGGATGCCTCAGTTCTTCTTAGAAGGGGGAACAAAATACTCACAGGAGGAAATATGGAGACAAAGTATGGAGCAGACACTGCCTCACCTGGAGATCCATTCAGTATACAGTCACCAAACCCAGAGGCTATTGTGGATGCTGGAAAGTGTTTGCTGACTGATGCAGGAGGAGCCTGATATGGCTTTCTCCTAAGAGGCTCTGCCAGAGCCTGACAAATACAGAATGGTTTTTGTAGCCAATCATTGGACTGAGCCAATCATTGGGGTCCCTGATGGAGCAATTGGAGAAGTGACTGAAGGAGCTGAGGGAGATTGCAGCCCCCTGGGGGGAACAACAGTATCACCCAGCAAGAACCACCACCACCACCACCACCACCCCCAGAGCTCCTGGGAACTGGACTTGCAACCAAAGAGTACACATGGAGGTGCCCATGGCTCCAGCTGCATATGTAGCAGAAGATGGCCTTGTTGGACAACAGTGGGAGGAGCAGCCCTTGGGCTGGAGAGTATTTGATGCCCCAGTGTAGGGAAATGCCAGGGTGGAAAGGCAAGAGTGGGTGGGTGGGTGGGTGAAGGAGCACCTTCATAGAGGCAGTGGGCTGAGAGGAGAATGGGATAGGAGTTTCTGAAGGGGAGACCTGGAAAGCAGAAAACATTTGAAATGTAAATAAAGAAAATATCCAAAAAAAATGCAAACAGGTGATTAGACATTTAAAACCAATAGAAGAATGGATTAGATATATTAATGATACTGGATCTCATGTTTATGGTGCTAATCTGATAGAAAAAGTAATTTCTAAAAATCTTAAGAAAAAATCAAAATGGCAGATGTTTTAATTAGGGTAAGCAAGGTCATTTTGAACCCAGGTGTCCCTCAACGGAGGAATGGATACAAAAAATGTGGTATATTTACACAATGGAGTACTATTCAGCCATTAGAAACAATGAATTCATGAAATTCTTAGACAAACGGATGGAGCTGGAGAACATCATACTAAGTGAGGTAACCCAGTCTCAAAAGATCAATCATGATCTGATAAGTGGATATTTGCCTAGAAACTTTGAATACCCAAGACATAATCCACATATTAAATGATGTCCAAAAAAAAACCAGAGGAGTGGCCCCTGGTTCTGGAAAGACTCAGTGCAGCAGTATAGGGGAATACCAGAACAGGAAAGTGGGAAGGAGTAGATGGGGGAACAGGGGGAGGGAAGAGGGTTTATGGGACTTTCAGGGAGCCAGAAAAGGGGAAATCATTTGAAATGTAAACAAAAAATATACCGAATTAAAAAAAAATAAATTATCAAATTAAACACTCAGAAAGAAAGAAAGAAAGAAAGAAAGAAAGAAAGAAAGAAAGAAAGAAAGAAAGAAAGAAAGAAAGAAAGAAAGAAAGAAAGAAAGGAAGGAAGGAAGGAAGGAAGGAAGGAAGGAAGGAAGGAAGGAAGGAAGGAAGGAAGGAAGGAAGGAAGGAAGAAAGGAAGAAAGGAAAGAAAGAAAGAAAGAAAGAAAGAAAGAAAGAAAGAAAGAAAGAAAGAAAGAAAGAAAGAAAGAAAGAAAGAAAGAAAGAAAGAAAGAAAGAAAGAAAAGGAATTGTAGGGCTGGAGAACTGGTTTAGTGGTCAAGAGGACTGACTGCTCTTCCAGAGGTCCTGAGTTCAATTCCCAGCCACCACATGGTGGCTCACAGCCATCTGTAATGGGATCAGATGCCCTCTTCTGGTGTGTCTGAAGAGAGCAAGCATATACTCACATGCATTCATTAAATAAATAAATATTAAAAAGGAAAAAAAAAGACTGAAAAGGGATTTTAGGCAAGGCACTCCTAGAAACAATGTGCTTTTCTAGAAATAATACAAAAAGAAGGCCTCAGTCTTCTGGAGTATGTAGAAGGTGTGGGAAAGGCCAGTATTGGACTAATAAATGCAAATCAACAAACAAACGGCAGACAAGGTAACCTTTTGCCATTGGGAAATGCCCTATGGGGTCTCTGGCAGGCCTCAATATCAAATTCAATTCAATCATTTCCTGTCAGCATTAGAGAAACTCATTCACAGAACAATTAAAAGATTTGATGCCTGTTGTTAAAAAACAAGACTGATCTGGATATAATCAAGGTCAGAATTCCTTTAGCAGATGAAACAAAAAAAAAAAAAAATCAGGAAAGACCAGACAACATATATTTTGGAAAACTGCTATAAATGATCAGAGACCTAAGCTGAAAATACAAACAAATAGCACTGAAATTGAAGGTTTAGTGGATGTAACCATAATTTTACCAAAACCTTTGTACCCAGACTGACCTCTTTAGGAGATAAATACTTAGCTTCTAACAATTGGAACTTTATCTCAGGTACAACAAAGGACAAGATGGGTTGAGTGTATAGAGGCAGAAATCAAATAGGAAAATTAAAGCCATGTGTGGCTAATATAGCCATGAATTTATGAGGACAGGATTTGTTGAGCCACAGAAATCACAGATTAACAACATTCCTCCAATCTCAGAAACAAACCATAAAATAAAGAATGCTTCTGAGAAAAAATATTTAAAGGTATTATCAAGAATAGTCACAGAGTGTCCAGGTTATTCATAAGCAGGACACAATAGGAATTGAGCTCTCAAAAGTACCCACCACTCTACCTTTAAGATTAATTTACCAAAGACGCACATGCCTTACTGGCATGAAATGAAAAATAGGTTTTCTTAAGCTACGTGTCTGACGTCCATGTTAGAACAGTAGACTGTACATTGCCAGGTGGCCCAGGCCATCCTGGATTCAACATTTGAGTTTCTACTTAAATAAAAGGATATTATTGTTGTTTAGTATTTTACAAAAAAAAAAAAAACAATAAAAAAAACACAGAATGAGGAGATTTAAAATGTTTTAAACAAATTCAAAGAGTTACTGTAGTTCAAACTTTTTTCTAAATCTCTAAGAAGTTGGAATGATTTGGTGCTAAAATAAAAATATTTGAGGAGGGCAGTGGTAGCCCATGCCTTTAATCCCAGCAGAGTCAGGCAGATCTCTAAAAATTGGTTGTTTCCTAAATTCTAGGGGAAAAAAAAAAGCAAATATACATATAAAGAGAAAGGGAAAATAGGTACATTTATCCAGCAAAATACATTTAGTTTCAAATCTTCAAAAGAACTTCTCTTAATTTCAATTGGAAGATACTTTTTTCTATTGCCAAAAAGCATTTTGCCCTGGGAAAGATATAATCTGCCAAAAAAAGGGGGGGAATCCCATTCTCTCTCAGAGTAAGGGAAGGGGCAAGGTTTTGTCTTCATTGCTCCAGGAGAATAAAAGAATCCAGCTAAGTAATCTGGTGACCACTGAACAAGTGAAAAATCTGAAGAAAGAAGAAGGATCACCAAGAGAATTTGTTCCAAGAAAAGGAATATATTTGCAAAACATAACCTTTGAGGTCTCCAAGAAGATGATGAGGCCCCACAACAATGAATTTTCATGGATTATGGTAATGCTACCACTGGGCAAAACTGCCCCATGCCTCTTCTGTCACCATGTTCTGCCCAAACAGTGGACACCTTTGGGTTGATTGCTGTGTTCTACCTAGTCAGAATTGCCACTAAACTGACAAACACCTCCCAACGATCAACTTCGGACGACAACTGCTCAAGACCCTTCAAATCGCTGAGTTCATATGAAACTGACATGAACATTCTAGAGAAGTTTGAACTCAAAAATACTTAATGCTAAAACTGCCAAATATAACCAAGTTAAACATTTCAGAAAGCTTGGCAGAAATAGCTTCATTATTATAATTAGTTTTACTATGTTAGAGTTAAATCTTTCCTTTTTAGTTATACAAATAAAAAGGGGAATATAGGAATAATCAGGAAAAGGGTAGATTATTGAATCTTCTCTTATACATTTTTGTATATTTATGCAAAATTAAGGTTATATTTGGTTACAATGGTATAGATCTTCATATGATTTATAGATGGGAATAGCTCTATCATCCACAGCCTGGTTGTGCAGTGGTTCACTCTCTGGGACTATTGATACTATTTCCTGAAACTTCAGACCAAAAGGTAAAGAGTGCTGACCTTAAAAGACATAAGGGCTGGCATTGAGGAATGGAAGAATATTAACTGTGTACACAGGTCCCAAGCATGCCTTCTCAGTGATTGGTATTATATTGTGATAATGTTAAATGTCAATTTCTCAGAATATAGAATATAGGCCTCTATCTGTGGAGGATTGTCCTCTTTGAAATAATTCTGGAGGGCAGTCTACCCTGGCTGGAATCCTGAACTGTGTATGTAGAGAAAGAAAACCTTGCATCATGCAATCCACGTTCTCTCTTCCTAACTGTAGATGCAACATGACCAGCTGATTCAATTCCCTTTTGCCTTGCCTTCTCATCAATCATAACCAATGAAAACAGAATAAGAATGCACACCAGACAGTATGGACAGGAATTTCTCATTCCTCTGCTCCTTCCCAAATGTCCTCTGAGAAATCCACTGTGGACTCTGGCCACTGCCAGGTCTCCGCTGAGAGCTAGGACATTGGCAATTAATTCAAATTCCCTGCCTCCTATCTAAGGTCAAATCAATCTGACTCAGCCAACCTACCTGTCCAATGCACCCATGCTAAAAAAGATGGGATGGTATATTATCCAGGTAATTTGATGAGCAAACAATGTCTTTTCTGTGCTGAGAACAAAGCTAAGAAGACTTCATATCAATGTAAGAAAACTCCTGGAGACAAGAAAACAAGAGGAAGAAAGAAACAGACTGCTGTTGAAGGTGTTGTTATAGACCTCTTAACTCTTACAGTATGTATGGGCTTTCAACTGGTCTGAAATTTGTTTTCTCAGTTCTCATTTAAAAAAGAAAAACCGCATGGTAGACTACAGTGGTAATGCATGCCTATCATTCTAAACCTCAGGAGAAGGAAGCCAGAGGGTTGTATACTCAAGGTCAGGCTAGGCTGCAACATGAGACTGTCTCAAAAATGCAGTGGGTAAACAGAGAGAAAAGGAGTAGAAATAGAGAAGAAATAGAAATAAAGGGAAGAAAGGAAGGGATAAAAGAAGAGAGATAAGGGAAACATGAAATTTCCTCCAACTCTGTCTTGGAGGAATATAGGAAGAATGGCAAGAGGAAGAGGAGGAAGAGGAGGAGAAAAGGAAGAAGAGGAAGAAGTGAGCTACAGATAACATCTTTACCCCCCGCAGTCCCCACAAGAGCAGACTCACCAGATTAATCAGGAACAGTACCAGACAATGAATAAATCTAAACCTGACTGGATGCTGCAAGGCAGAAGGGATTTCCACAGTAAGAAAATGCTGAATAACAGTCCATATGAAGACTCCCAGGATAAATATAGACAGGATTGCCAGGAGCGCCAGCCACATAGAAGTCATAATCCCAAGGCCCATAAAACCTGCCATTCTGAAAACTTCCCTTGAAACCCAGTTTTGTAGGCTGATGCCCCCAGCCACTCCTCCCAGACTGTATCTGACCAGATGAATTAACCTGTCACCTTACATAGCCACTTGAGTCAGCCATTTGGAACCAGAAGAACCTGTGCATCAGGAAACTAATAGACCAAAAATCATACCAAGGAATGTAGCTGCCCACGGCTACATTTGAATGGTTTAACGGGTTCCCTGGAAGGAAAGCTTGGGATAGGGAACAGGGTGACAAGAGAAACATGGAACCAAGAGAAGATTTCCTACTCAAGGCTCAAAGTTTAATGAAGGTCTCCAAATATATATATATATATATATATATATATATATATATATATATATATATATATATATATATATATATAGGCGGGGCAAGAGGCCTCCCCCAAAAGCTGGAAACTGCTTCTGCTTGCTCTGTGAGAGGCTGGTGTCAGGTGGTGGCTAGTGTCTCTCAGGAAGCGGTTATCCTTGGAGAACAATAGGCTTCACCTTGGTCTGAGCGCTCCACCCTAGGTGGAGGGGATTATGGCTAGCACAGGAATTCCTGCTCGAAGACTGGGAGAGGAACTTCACCTTGATCAATGTCAAGTCCTGCCAGGTGGCACAGCACCCCAATATGGCTCTCCACAAGGAGGACCACCACTTAAAAGAATAGCAAGATGGGACTCTTAGTCACCCCAACTGTTCAGGTCGCAGAAAGAAGTCTAATATGGGTTACATAGACTTCCTCACACAAAGTCTGTGATAAGCCCACTTTTGCACCAAATCCTGGCTAAAGCTGGCAAAAACCCTTCCTGCCTCCACCTCCTTGGTTTCTCTCTCTCTCTCTCTCTCTCTCTCTCTCTCTCTCTCTCTCTCTCTCTCTCTCTCTCTCTCTCTCATGTCTATTTTTTTAAGAATGCAGAAAACTGCAGAGAACTCACTGGTTTCAACTGTCCACCCAAATGCCAATTTGCAAGGTTTTAAACAGTACCTTTTCTGCTTTCTGGGTCTGTTCTTTTGTTTGCTAAAGCCAAAGCTTTGTCAGAAAAGAGGCAGGTAAGGCTATTAGAGGAGATTAGAGTGCTGATTCCTGACCTAGAGCCTCACACAGCAGGCTCCTGTAACACCTGGAATTTCCCCCAGGCAAAATAGTGTACAAAGATTACAACATGAAGTTTAATATATGTTTCTATGAGTTACTTTGAGCAAAGTACCATGACATAAGAAGAACACACACACACACAAACACAAATAAAAACAAAAACAAAAAAACAGGAATTGCAGACATAAGGAACAACTCCTCCTACTCCTACTCCTACTCCTACTCCTACTCCTACTCCTACTCCTACTCCTACTCCTACTCCTACTTCTCGGGCCAAGGCAGAGCCTCACAGGAAAATGTTGTTTTCGATGGCATAGGGATAAACTCAAGATCCTTTTACTTTTCATTCTCTGATTTTTGAGGGACCATGTAGTCCTACCAGGACTCAGGTGAGAATCATCTTCACTGCTCAGTAAAGGTCCAGAACAAGAATTCCTGTGCCCTGAGAACTTGCTTTTTGATTTATGGCTTTATTATTATTATTTAACTTATCGATTCTTTATGAATTTCACATCATGCACCCCAATACCAGTCACCTACCTATCCCTTCATCTCTGCCCTCCACCCTTGCAACCTCCCCTCAAAAGAAAAAAAAATTTTTTCATTGTGGAAGCTGTAGTGTGTCGCAGTGTGTGCCCCCCAGTACACATCTTTACTTGATAAGGTTCATTGCAATGAGTCATTGGTCTGGTTTGAGGCCTCTGGCTTCTGCTACAGTATCAATACTGGATCCTTACCAGGTATCCTGTTGTTGCCCAGTGTCTTCCTGAAGCTTTAGGACCAGCACTTTCATGGGCTTAAACAGATGTTGCGGTGGGCCAACTCAAAGCCCTGGATCTGGGCCTGGGTGATAACAGATGGTCAGCCTGCAGCTTACCTGCACCTGTACTTCCAGGTCATACTCTCCAGCACCAGCCTGGCTACCTTATCCAGTGCCTCAGAGGTCAAGGGGCAGGGCCAGCTGTCTCACTTGCTCTCATGCCCTTGGGGCCAGCTCTCCCACACTCCCCAGGTGAGGGGTGGGGCCAGCTCTGTTTAGCCCTTGGGCATCAACATGGTTTCAGGTGGCAGCCCAGACCAGGGATATCCACATGGCCTTTGAGGGTAACTTGGACAATAGACATTGATGCAGACCTCTGACACTGCAGAGCCACAGACTCAGGCATGGCCTGCAGTGTCGGCAGCAACAGTAGCATCACCATGCCCACAGGCTGTTACTCACCACCCTCACATCTCCAGTTCTGCTTCTCTTCATAGTGCACAAGCCATTTCACTTCTCTTTCTCTTCCATTTCTCCACCACATACTTGTTCATTGTAGCAGTGCCCCCATGGCAGTGGGTGGGCCTTCCCTGCTGTCATATCTGTTTCAATTTTTCTAGAGGTTCTGATCAGGACTGTTAAGCAAAAATAAGTACACAGACAATTACATAAGGGGTAAATAAATTGAAGGTAGATAGTATATGAATAGATGATAGATACATAGATAGGTAAGATACATTGATAGATAAGATAGATAGATAGATAGATAGATAGATAGATAGATAGATAGATAGATAGATAGATCTGCATTAACTTTTCCTGGAGAAATCAAATGTCTGTTCACCTCAGATAGGTACTTATAGCACAGTAAAGTACATTTCTACCAAAGTCCAACTTTGTCAACTAATGACCTTATTGGTCTTGCTTATAGAGCTGAATAGGAGTTATTTATAGGACTAAGAGTGAACTCCAAAAAGCTGCATCACCACAAAGTCTCATTCTGTTGTGGATGAAAACCTGCTGGAAGCTGCATCATAAAGTCCCACCCTTCACTTAACTTTCCACTTCCCAGATATTTCTCAAGATCATATGCAGATGGGATGGAAGGAGACAGAAAGGAATCTTAGGTAAGGGCCTGTCAGAGAGAGAGAGAGAGAGAGAGAAAGAGAGAGAGAGAGAGAAACAGTCAGTCAGACAGACAGACAAACAGAAACAGAGATCAGAAAATAGACCATGCATCTACATCTAAACAGGAAACACCTACATCTAAACAGGAAGCAAAAAGAACTATTTGGGTATTGGAGACAAAACCTATTTACATACCAGGCTAAGGTCCATATACAAGAATACAGGGAAGTCATAGGCTTCATATGAGGGAAGGAACAAAACCAGGCACAAAACTATTAAAGACTAATGTCCATGCCTTCCTAACGCTACATTACACAGCACCTGATGTCCAGTTAAAATTTAAAATCATGGTCACTGGATTAACCCACAAATGATGATAACATCCTCACCATCCCCTCTCAACAGTGCCATAAAAGGGTAGTACTTTGGTACTTTGGTGAGTGGACCTTCTGAGGGGACATTTATATCCAAATGACATCTAGAGTATGCTTAGAGTTTATAAGCCCCTGAGTTTAGTTATCAGCCCCAAACAAAGAGTGTCAGAGTCTGAAAATCATTTTTCAACTTATAATAAAATTATTAACTAAAATAATAATCATCAGTAAATAAAATTATCAGTTGAGTGGTTTGAATGACACTGTATGATAAAGGACTTATTTAGTAGAGGCCAGGCTCTAGACTTGAACTCTGACACTGTATATCAAAATTGAACAACAAAAGATTAGAAATCATGATGGTACAGATTATGTTCATTATGGGCTAATAAGAACACACAATATAATTTTGTTCTGTAGGATTCCAAACAACTAAATTCAAATATACAACCAATACATTATATCTACTATCAAATGGTCAGCCTTTTGTCATATACATATAAATAACATTATATAGACTGAGCAGGTTATATTTATGTATTTAAAATGTGTGTGCAGTGTGCATGCACATGTGCGTGTATGTACATGTATGTAAGAACAATTTTTTAATGCTATGAATTTGAGAGAGACAGCAAGGGGGCATACATGGGAGGGGTTGGAGGGAAGAAAGAGAAGAGGAAAGGATGTAATTATAATTTGAAATTTTTTAAATTATACTTTTTGAAAAATATATGTGGTTAGCATGTAAGACACTGAAAAATACAGAGCCTCTGAGGAATGCAAGATCTATTGCAGTCGAGTGAAGGTCTTTGTTCCACTTGATGAAACTGAGTCCCAAAGAATTGACAGAAACCAAAACTGCTTGGACACTCGTTATCTAGAAATGACACCTATGAAGTCGGAATGCTGGCTTCAAACGACCAAGCAGGAATGCTGCTCAGAGATGTTCATGACAGAGGTAGACTTGTTGGAATATATTTTGAAGACAGAACATATTCATGTTGACATAAATGAATGTGGTTCTCCCTGCTGGAATAATCTCTACAATACTTGGTTTACAAAGTCTTCAGCCTCCCCAACCCCATAAAAAACAAAAAACCTGAGACTTTATTGTCTTCACAATATACAAAACTCACAGCTTTTGTTATCACAGGCAGACAATCCACAATTGAAACATGTATATATTTGCAGACTTGTGGGTAGCTACAAAAGGCATAGCCCTGTGTCCACATAAATAGGTACAGAGTGATTATAAATAAATTGCAATGTCCTGCAGTTGGATCTGCATTTGGAAATAATTAGGAACCTCACAAAACATTTGCATCAGGGTCATAAATGAGAAAGGTGACTTAAAATAGCTAAGTAAAATAACCAGGTCATTGCACTAAAATACAAACGCAGAAGACAGAGCACATTAATAGTATTCAGGATACAATCGTGACTGCACATGCTCATGTCTACCTACCATACTAAGAACTTAACACCCGAGAAACCAAATGTTAAGATAAATAGAAGGAAGAAATGGGAAATAGATTAAATACCTATATGCTAGAATTAGAACATAGGAGACACTAACTAGTGAAGTGGAAATTTCAGGTTTCTGTAACAACTCGCTTGGGTCACCTGATATTTTTCCAGAAGCTGTCTTATGAGATGCTGTGTGATATTTTACTGAAAACAGACACATGAGAGAGTGTGTGGTAGTTAGAAAGAATATTAATAGAACCCCACAAACAGTGAGAGGATGTACATTGTTACACCATGCAACACTTCTCTGGTCTTCACCGGTCTTCACACTGTAGAGAGAAAGGCGCCAAAGAATTTTTTGTGGTATCCTGGTTGATTCTAGCCTCTTACGCTGACTCCTACAGTAGACCCTTGCTGCTTCTGCTGGATTGTGTCACAGCTACTGATTGGTGTTTGGTGCTTGCTATTGGACCAGACTGTTAGTTTCCTAACAGTGAAGAGTGGAATTGCCCCCAAGGAACTACTTCTAAACAGGTCCACAATCCCCATTTTCTGTTAACTTGCTTGTTCCCCTACCTCTGTTTGCTGGCATAGGCAGGAGGTTGAAGTGTTTGAGAACCCTAAATAAAGTAGATTTTGAAAAAAAAGCTAAACCTACACAGGGTGCCCACTCATGAGGCCTAAGCTATCGTGCAACTTTGTCTCTAATGAAATAGATGAATAAATTTGGTTATATTTTCATCATTTTGCCTTCAATTTATTTTCCTATTAGAATCTTTAGGCAAAGGGAAAATGGTATTATGGAATGGGTCTTCTTTTTTTTTTAAGGGAACTAAAAACACTTTATGATAAAATTAAAGTTTTACATGGAAAATATTTCAGATAAACACGTTAAAATTGACAATTTTCATGGAAAATTAAAGAGTAAAATGGTAGACATGTAAAACATTGCTAAATTAATTGAAATATAGGATAGAAATATTTTATGATAGAATTGAACATTTATTTGGAAAATATCTCTGATAAAATTGTAGAAAATGTAGAAAAACATGTTAGAATTGAAGATTATAAAGAAAATTTTATATAGATATAATAATGGTAGGTATAAAAGTATTCCTAAGTTGATTGAAAGTGGAATTATAAACATTTTCTGATAAACCTGAAGATTTACATGGAAAATATTTCTGATAAAATTGAAGAAATATATAGAAAAACATGTTAAAATTAAAGATTATTATGGAAATTATATAGATAAAATGATATACATAAAGATAATTCTAAGTTGATTGAAGGTGGAATTATAAACATTTTCAGATAACATTGAAAATTTACATTGAAAATATTTCTGGTAAAATTCAAGAAATAAATAGACAAACGTTAAAATTGACTATTTCATGGAAATTTTTACATATAAAATGGTAGATATAAAAACTCTAAATTAATTGAAGGTGGAATTAGAAACATTTGTGATAAAAATCAAAGATTTACATTGAAAACATTTCTGATAAAATAGAGGAATTATATAGAAAGACATACTAAAATTCAAGATATCATGAAAAATAATGCAGATAAAATGGTAGACATAAAAAAATTACTAGATTAATTAAAAGGGGAATTATAAACATTTTCTGATAAAATTGAAGATTTACATGAGAAATATTTCATTAGTCTATGTCTTTTTATTGAGGAGTTGAGTCCATTGATGTTAAGAGATATTAGGGAATAGTTATTGTTGCTTCCTGTTATTTGTGATGCTATTTTTATGTTTGTGTGGGTATCTTCCTTTGGGTTTGTTGGAAGAAGATTACTTTCTTGCTTTTTCTAGGGTGTAGTTTCCCTCCTTGCGTTGGCATTTTCCAACAATTATCCTTTGTAGGGCTGGATTTGTGGAGAGATATTACATAACTTTGGTTTTATCATGGAATGTCTTGGTTTCTCCATCTATGATGTTTGAGAGTTTTACTGGGTATAGCCTGGGCTGGCATTTGTGTCTTAGGGTTTGTATGAGGTCTGCCCAAGATCCTCTAGCTTTCATTGTCTCTGGTGAGAAGTCTGCTGTGATTCTGATAGGCCTGCCTTTATAAGTTACTTTCTCTTTTTCCCTTACTGCTTTTAATATTCTTTCTTTGTTTAGTGAATTTGGTGTTTTGATTATTATGTGCTGGGAGGAGTTTCTGTTCTGGTCCAGGCTGTTTGGAGTTCTGAGGGCTTCTTGTATGTTCATGGGCATCTCTTTCTCTAGGTTAGGGAAGTTTTCTTCTACAATTTTGTTGAAGATATTTACTGGCCCTTTACGTATACCTATAATCCTTAGGTTTGGTCTTCCCATTGTGTCCTGGAGTTCCTGGATGTTTTGGGTTACCAGCATTTTGCATTTTCTTGGACTGTTGAGTCAATGTTTTCTATGGAATCTTCAGCACCTGAGATTCTTTCTTCAATCTCTTGTATTCTGTTGTTGATGCTTGCATCTATGACTCCTGAATTCTTTCCAAGGTTTTCTATCTCCAGAGATATCTCACTTTGTGATTTCTTTATTGTTTCTACTTCTACTTTTAGATACTAGATGGTTTTGTTCAGTTCCTTCACTTGATTGTTTGTGTTTTCCTGTAATTCTTTAAGGGATTTTTGTGTTTCTTCTTTAAGGGCTTCTGCCTGTTGAGCCATGATCTCCTGTATTTCTTTAAGGGATTTTTGTGTTTCCTCTTTAAGGGCTTTTACTTGTTGACCGGATGTTCCCCTGTATTTCTTTAAGGGGGTTATTTAAGTCTTTCTTGAAGCCCTCTATTAGCATCATGAGATACGATTTTAAATCAGACTCTTGCTTTTCCAGTGTGTTGGGGTATCCGGGACTTGCTGTGGTGGGAGAACTGGGTTTTGATGTTGCCATGTGGCCTTAGTTTCTGTTGGTAGGGTTGTTGTGCTTGTCTTTCGCCATCTGGTTATCTCTGGTGCTAGTTGGTATTGTTGTCTCTGGCTGGAGTTTGTTCCTCCTATGGGCCTGAAAGCCTGTGTCCTTACTCCTCTGAGCTCAGAAGAGAAAGCACTGCTGGGAGATCTCTCTCTCCTGGTGGACTATCCACAGAAGGCTGTGGAGTTTCCTGGCTCCCTGGTGCCAATGGTGGCAGGAAGACTTCTGTCACAGCTGCTCCACTGATATTTTTTTTTGAATAGCATCTTCATTTACATTGCCAATGGTAAAACCTTTCCTGATACCCCCCTCCCCTAAGACCACCATCCCCTCCCCCTCCTCCTTCCCCCTGCCTCCACATATATGTTCCTCCACACAACTCACTCCCACCTTCCTCCCCCTCAGTTTCCCTTCGTTGGGGCCTCTGTTGAGCCTTTACCTGACCAAGGACCATTCCTCCCACCGATTCCCAACAAGGCATTTCTCTGCCACATTTTTGGCTGGAACCATGTGTGCCCCTTGGTTGATGGTTCAGTCCCTGGGAGTCTTGGGGGAGGGGGGCATCTGGGTGGCCAAAATCATTGTTCTTCCCATGGGTCTGCAAACCCCTTCGGCTCCTCTGTACCATCCTCCAGCTCCTCCATGGGGACCTCATGCCCAGTCCAATAGTTGGTTGCTAGCATCTGCCTCTGTATTTGTAAGGCTCTGGCAGGGCCCCTCCGGAGACAACCATGACATGCTCCTTTTGGTATGCACTTCTTGTTGTCCATAGTAGTGTCTGGGTTTGGTGACTGTTTATAGGATAAATCCCCAGGTAGGGCAGTCTCTGGTGGCCTTTACTTCAGTCTCTGCTCCACACATTTGTCTCCCTTATTGCTCCTGTGAGTATTTTGTTCCCTTTCTCAGAGGAACCCTACCTAAGTCCTCCTTCTTCTTGAGCTTCCTGTGCTGGGTGAATTGTAACTTGTTTATTTTGAGCCTTTGGGCTAACATCCGCTTATTAGTGAGTACATACCATGTTTGTTCTTTTGTGATTGGGTTGCCTCACTAAGGATGACACTTTCTAGTTCCATCCATTTGCCTAAGAATTTTATGAATTCATTGTTTTTAATAGCTGAATAGTACTCCAAGCTCAACTCCAAGTGGATCAAGGATCTACACATAAAACCAGACACACTGAAGCTTATAGAGGAGAAAATGGGGATGAATCTTAAACACATAGGCACAGGGGGAAAGTTACTAAACAGAACACCAATGGCTTATGTTCTAAGAACAAGAATCGACAAATGGGACCTCATAAAACTACAAAGCTTCTATAAGGCAAAGGACACAGTCAATAGGACAAAACAACAACCAATAAATTGGGAAAAGATCTTTACCAACCCTATATCTGATAGAGGGCTAATATCCAAGATATACAAAAACTCAAGAAGTTAGTCTCCAGAGAGTCAAATGGGAAGTGGGAAGGGTTGGGTGGGAAAACAGGGGGAGGGAAGAGGATTGATGGGACTTTCGGGGAGTGGGGGTCCAGAAAAGGGGAAATCATTTGAAATGTAAATAAATATATCAATAATTTTTTTAAAAATGGGGTACAGAGCTAAACAGGGAATTCTCAACTGAGGAAGCTCGAATGGCTCTAAAGCACCTAAAGAAATGTTCAGCATCCTTAGTTATCAGGGAAATGCAATTCAAAACAACACTGAGATTCCACCTTACACCAGTCAGAATGGCTAAGATGAAAAACTCAGGGGACAGCAGATGCTGGAGAGGATGTGGGGAAAAAGGAACACTTCTCCATTGTTGGTGGGATTTCTAGCTGGTAAATCAGTTTGTTTTCCTCAGAAAATTAGACAGCGTATTACCTGAGGACCAAGCTATACCACTTCTGGGCATATACCCAGAAGATGCTCCTACATGTATGCTCCACTATGCTCATAGCTGCCTTATTTATAATAGCCAGAAGCTAGAAAGAACCCAGATGTCCCTCAACAAAGGAACTGATACAGAAACTATGGTATATATGCTCCACTGATCTTATGCCTTCTGTGCTCCTAGCTCTTCCCCTCCAGAGAGAAGGTGGAGAGCTCACCTCTGCACTCAGAAGTGAAAGCGCTGCTGAGGGGCCACTCTCTCCTGGCCTTCCTTAGGTCTCATAGAAAACTGCACTAAAGCCATCTGTTCTGGGGCTTTTTGTTTTGTTTTGTTTTGTTTGTTGTTGTTGTTGTTTTGGTTGGGAGGTTTTTAATGACTCCATTTCCCTAAGGGATATGGGGATATGGGACTGTTTAGATAGTTTGCCTGATCTTGATTTAACCGTGTGCATGGTATCTGTCTCAAAAATCATTCATTTTGTCTAGATTTTTCAGTTTTGTTGAGTATGAACTTTTATAGTAAGACATGATGTTGTTGTTGTTGTTTTTTAATTTCCTCAGTTCTTGTTGTTACATCTCCCTTTTCATTTCTGATTTTGTTAATTTAGATACTGTCTCTTTGCCCTCTAGTTAGTTTGACTAACTAGACTAAAGGTTTAACTATCTAGGGGGTTTTCTCAAAGAACCAGCTCTTGATTTTTTTTTATTTTGTTCTCTTTGTTTCTAATCAGTTGGCTTCAGCCCTGATTTTAGTTATTTCCTGCAGTCTACTCCTCTCTGGTATGTTTGCTTTTTTTCTGTTCTAGAGCTTTCAGGTGTGCTGTTAAGTTGCTAGCATAGGATCTCTCCGATTTCTTTATGAAGACACTTAACTCTTGTATTAGCACTACTGTCATTGTGTCCCATAAGTTTGGGTGTGCTATGTGTGTCTTCATTTTCATGGAATATTAGAAAGTCTTTATTTCTTTATTTATTTTATTCTTTCTTTATTTCTTCCATGACCAAATTATCATTGAGTAGTTAAGTTGTACACTTTCCATGAGTATGTGGGCTGGTATGGGTATTGGGGCAGATGTCTCATCTGTGTCTCTGTTTACAGCAAACCTCCTGGGAGACAAGCAGTCTATAGGGTGAGAGAGAGGGGACAGGCATGCCAATCTTCCCCAGGTTCAGACTAGAAAGAAGATGGAGTTCAAGCAGAGGGGATAGATCCATGTCTACTGGGCTCTGTGGGGCTCCCAGCTGACATAGGTATTGATAACACATAGGTATGTGAGAACACAGGAGGATATCTCACCTGTGTCCCTGGTTATGGCTGACCTACTAGGAAACAGGCAGGCTATGGAGTGTGGGAGGGTGGCAGGCATGCTAATCTGTCCCAGGTGAAGGAGCAATAGTCTGATTTCTTTAACAACTTAATGATGTCACCTGATGTTTTTCTGGATGCTGTCTTGTGAAAGGGCATGTGATCTTTTGCTATCATTAATGTTTTGCTGAAAATAGACATGTGAGAGGGAACTTGATGCTTAGAAAGGACATAAATAGAACCCCACAAACCATGAGAGAACACTGTTGCATTGTTATGCCATGCAAAACTTTGATGGTCTTCACTAGCCTTTGATGGTCTTTGCTGGTCTTCTCTGGTCTTCACATTGTAGAGAGAAATTCACTAAAGAACTTCTTGTGGTATCCCAGCTGATGAGCTCATGTACAGGTGCAGGCAGTGCTGTCCAGTGGTTGTCTCTGACTCTAGCTATTTTAGCTAGCTAGACAAAATTGTTCTAATTGACCTTTATTTTGATTGGTCCTAAGTGGAGCTTACGATTGTTTCTTAAGATTAACAAACCTCAGAACATTCTAAAGATAACAGGGTGTGTGGTCAGCATGACCCTGCTCTGAGCCAAGTTGTTTTTCTATGTCAATGACTGGCAGGTATATTACAGTAGCAATCTGAAATAGCTGGCAAGCATAGAACAAATTTGCTACAGCTATGCTGGGGGGGGGGGGGGGCGGAGGGGGGGCAAGGCCTCAGTAATGAGCATCCATGGGCTGTATGAGTGACTAGCATATGACATAGGAAAATGAAGAGGATAGAACTTTGATAAAGCTTAAATCTAGAATACAATAGACCTGTTAGAACACAGGACTGTCCCTTTAAGACAGTAGTCATCCTTTAAAGACCAGGTGCCACAGCTTAAAGGGATCAGGCCACAGTTCCCTGTAGATCTTTATGGAACAATGAGTTTGTTCTTCCTGCAAGAAGTGCAGGGACAAAGATGGAGCAAATACTGAGGAAATGGCTAACCAATGACTGGTCCAGCTTGAGACCCATCCCATGGACAAGAATAGTATCATGAATTGTCATGACACTATTAATGATACTTTGTTATGCTTGCAAACAAAAGCCTAGCACAACTGTCCCCTGAGAGGCTCCACACAGCATCTGACTGAAACAGATCCAGAGACCCACAGCATAACATTAGCCAGACCTTGGAGAGTCTTGTATGAGAGTTTTGGAAAGAACTTAAGGACCTGAAGAGGATAGAGACTCTACTGGAAGACTAACAGAATCAACTAACCTAAACTCTTGGGAGTGCCCAGAGATTGAACTATCAACCAAAAAGCATACATATGCTAGAACTAGGCCTACCACACATATGCAGCAGTTGTGCAGCTTGGTCTGCATGTGGGTTCCTGAACAACTGGTGCAGGGACTATCCCTGACTCTGTTGCCTACTTGTGAATTCTGTTCTCCCTAATGGGACTGCCTCATCTTGTGGGAGACCAAACTGTGGGAAACCAGACTTTCAACAGCTCTCACCTTGAGAGTCCACTGACCTTGCGGTTTACAGCTGAACCACCCCCTTCTTCACACAAGGCTGATCAACTGGTTCTTATCCTGGCCAAACACCTGGGGTTGTCTAGGCGGAACCAGCATTCCAGAAAAGCTGCTGGATGCCACAGCCAGCATCCGCTCCAGATGACCTTTCCTCTTTCTGTGCTTTTAGCATTCCCTTCAGTCCCTCCCTACTTCCTCTCACGGTGTGTTCAAAACCAGACTTTGAGCTTTTCGTTAAAGAGGCCTTGACAAGACACCCTTTTTGCTTGGCTCCACTTTTCTTTCCCATCCGTTTCTCTTAATAGGCTCGGTCCTCCTCGGCCCCCAAATAACTAGGTCCAGCAGGACGGGATATTATCTGGCCTCAATGGGAAATGATATGCCTAGTTCTGCAGTGACTTGATGTGCCAAGGTGGGTTGGTACCAAGGGGTCCTCCCCTATTATCAGAGGAGAAGGGGAAGGAAGAGCTGTGACAGGGAAGACTGCGAGGAGGTGGGGAATGTAATTAGGATGTAAAGAGAATTAATTAATTAATTAATGGCAAAAGAAGAAGCAGTGCGTGCTTAGAATGACATTTCTCAATTTATAGTTCCTGGTTTCACCATGCTTTTTGTCACACACACACACACACACACCATGTTGAAGAAAATCATATGGTGCAAAACTTCCTACCAGTCACTAAAAAATTATGAAAGTATGATATTTTCTTTTTTGGGGAAATTGCTTTAGAGACTTTCTCTGAAGAAGCACCTCTGGTATTCCTTTCCCACCATTCCTCTCAAGGTTTCTCTCTCCTTCTCCACCCCTGTCTCTCCCATCTCTCATTCTTGGTGATATTTTGTTTTGTTTTTAAGACAGGATCTCAGAGATCTGCCTGTCTCTTCCTCCTGAGTGCTGGGCTTAAAGGCGTGTGCCACCATTGTTGACTCACATCATGCTCATTCTCAATGAAGGTCTTCTCAAGGGTGTTCATAGTTTTGACATCCCAGTAAGGCTCCCATCATAGTATCATATTTAATACCTCACTCTCTGTCTCTGTGTGTGTGTGTGTGTATGTGTGTGTGTGTGTGTGTGTGTGTGTGTGTGTGTATGTGAAAGAGAGTATGTCTTGTATCTCTCTCTCTCTCTCTCTCTCTCTCTCTCACACACACACACACACACACACACACACATATACATACGATCTTAAGTTTGCTTTCTGCTGCTGTGATAAACACTGGCCAAAACCAACTTAGGAAAGGTAAAGGTCTCTTTTTTGGGGTTCTGTCTAAGCTCCACCCCACACCTACCTGGCAATACCCAGGTATGCCCCGCCCCAGAGATCTGGCCCACTATAAGAGGGGCTACTTGCTCCTCCTCTCCCTTTTTGCTCTCTGCTCTCCCACACTCTCTCACCTCTCTGCCCCTGGGGCTCTTCCCTTCTCCACGTGGTCATGGCCGGCCTCCACTCTCTCACTCTCTATTCTCTCTCTCTCTCTCTCTCTCTCTCTCTCCCTCTCTCTCTACCTCTGTCTACCACTAACTCCCATCCCCTACTCTGAATAAACTCTATTCTATACCATGTCTGTGTGTGTGTGGTCCCTCAGGGGCAGAGGTGCCCAGGCAAGGGCCCGCCTGGACACCTTCCCCACGTCGCCTAGCTACACTCACCTAACCCCCCTATACTCCCCCCTTTTAAGCCCTTTCATCTTGGTGCTGAAAGTCCTTTCATATTTCATCTTACAACTCCCAGGCCACAATTCAACCTTAAGGAAAGTCAGGGAAAGAACTCAAGGCAATAGCCTGGAAGAAGAAACTGAGGTAGAAAGGAATGCTACTTATTGGCCTTTTCTTCTGGTTCATGTTCAGATAACTTTTTTACACCTCCTGAACCCTTTCCCAGGGGTAGCAGCACCCGTAGTGGACTGGACCTTCCCCTATATAACATAACTGAAAAAAAGTGCTCCACAAGTTTGCCTAAAAAACAATATGAGGGAAGCACTTTTTTTCTTTCTTTCTTTATTAATCGTTTTATTTGTTTGCAATTCAAATTATACCCCCTTCCCAGCTACCCTCCGCAAACCCCCCATCTCATTCCTTCCTCTTGTCCCTCCCCTTTGTCTCTATTAGGGTGCTCACTCACCCACGCCCGCCTCACTGCTCTAGCAACCCCATACACTGGGGCATCAAGCCTCCACAGGTCCAAGGGCCTCCCCTCTCCTTTATGTCAGATAAGGCTGTCCTCTGCTGCATATGTATCTCCGGCCATGGCTCCCTCCATGTGTACTCTTTGGTTGATGGTTTAGTCTCTGGGAACTCGGGGTGGTCCAGTTAGTTGATACCGTTCTTCCTATAGGGTTTCAATCCCCTTAAGTTCCTTCAGTCCTTCCCCTAACTCTTCCATTGGGGTCCCCAGGCTCAGTCTGATATTTGGCTGTGAGTATCTGCATCTATATTCGTTACAGAATTTTCCCTGTCCAGTCACATTAGGGCAGCAGAAGGCCTGTGATTAGACAGGAAAAGGGAGGCAGAGCTAGAAGTTGGGGAGAGGGAGAGAGGTCTCAGGAGGAGAGGAAGAGAAGCCAACATGGAGGCAGGAAGAAGATCCTGATCCCACATGGTTTTAAACAGCCACAGTAGCTTAGATTTTTACAAGGTTATAAATATTGGGATAAAGCTTTTATCATTATCAACTGGCTCTTAAATTATTGTATTGACATCTTGTAAATTGTGGCTTTATTGATATATAAATCTGATTGGTTAATTAAGCGTTAAGTCTTGATTCTACTAGGTAATTAGGTGGTGAGGAGGGAGATCGTGGGGTGTGTGGGGCATTGTATGGAAGCAAGGATAACTCGGGGGTCTGGCCAGAGAGTTGACTAACAGAGGGCTGACAAACGAAATAGCCCAGGGAGACCCTGTGGACCCACAGAGTCAGAGAGTTGGTGGGCGGGAGCCCTGTGTTCCAGTTGCCAAGCCAGCAGGAGCATGGGAGCATGGCCTGGCATCACAGAGGGTTAGTGGGTCGATTCTTAATGTTTCCCACAACATATAGTCCAGGCGCTGGTAGAACCTCTCAGGAAACAGCTATACCAGGCTCCTGTCAGCAAGCACCTATTGGCATTAGTAATAGTGTCAGGGTTTGTTGTCTGCAGATAGGATAGATCCCTAAGTGAGGTGGTCTCTGGATGGCCTTTCTTTCTGTCTCTGTTCCATTTTTTTGTCTCTGTCTTTCCTTTATACAGGAACATTTTGGGGTTAAAAATTTTGAGATGTGTGGGTGGCCCCATCTGTCAACTGGGGACCATGTGTATCTACTGGAGGCAGTCTCTAAGGTTGCAGCTCCCCTTTGTTGGGTATTTCAGCTAAAGTCATCACCATTGGGGTCCTGAGAGCCTCTCACTTCCTTGGAGTCTGGGACTTTCTAGTGGCTACCCCCAGTTCCCCATCCTCCAGTGTTACATGTTTCTATTCAATTGCCTGACCCTCTGTACCTCTCTCCTGCCTCTTCCAATACCTGATCCTGCCCCCCTTTTTCCTCCCCCTCCTCTTTCCTTCACATGTTCCTCCATTCCTCTACCTCCCACTACTGGGCATCTACCCAAAAGATGCTCCAACATATAACAAGGGCACATTCTCCACTATGTTCATAGCAGCCTTATTTATAATAGCCAGAAGCTGGTGACAACCCAGATGTCCCTCAACAAAAGAATGGATAGAAAAAATGTGGTACATTTACACAATGGAGCTATGAAGCTGTGAAGCTATCAAAACAATGACTTCATAAAATTTTCAGGAAAATGGATGGAACTAGAAAATAGCATCCTGATTGAGGTAACCCTGACGCAAAAGAACACAATGATATGTACTCACTGATAAGTGGATATTAGCTGAAAAACTCAGAATGCCCATGATATAATCCACAGACCATTATAGGGTTTAAGAAGAAGGAAGACCAAAATATAAATGCTTTAATTCCACACAGAACAGGGAACAAAACAGTCACAAGAGGAAGTACTTTCTTAATTGAAGTTTCCACTTCCCAGATGACACTAGTTTGTATCAAGTTGATATCAAAAAACCACATACACACACAAAAAAAAAAAAAACAAACAAAAACAGCATACAAACCTCAATTATCTCAGCTCAAATAACTAGGGACATAGTCACCTTGACTGCTGTAGGAATTACATAATTAGTGGTGTCAAAGCATGGACAGATGCCACAGAAAAGCTAATGAGATTGCCACCATCTCAAATACCGGCTCCTGACATCCAGACTGACCGAACCAACAATTGAAGTGTGGATTCCTCATTAAAGAAATATGACTCAGGGACTAACCAACTCTTAGGCCATTGATAAAGATGATAAGTGGTTAGGTATTCTAGATTTAAATGCCATACTTGAAATTAATAACCAAACACACCTGTGCTTGAAGAATCTAGTGCAGCCTGCACTGCTACGCAAAACTGTTGGGAACTGTAGTGTCTGTGATTGCCAGTAGTAGCTTGTCTGCTTGTTAATCTTGGCTGTATCTTTGATCTAGTACAAGTCAAGACCACTAAAGAGCAACACAGAACCTTCTGTTTGTATAAACTATTGTGGTGGTGTTTCTATATTTCTCTCTGTATCTCTCTGGTGGTGGTGATATCTCTGTATCTCTCTCTGTATCTCTGTATCTCTCTGTATCTCTGTCTCTCTCTCTCTCTCTCTCTCTCTCTCTCTCTCTCTCTCTCGTGTGTGTGTGTGTGTGTGTGTGTGTGTGTGTGTGTGTGTGTGTGTGTGTCTGGATTAGGATAGCTCTCAGCTATTGCTCCAGAGCCTGCCTACATGCTACCATACTCCCACCATGATAATAGTGGACTAAACCTCTGAAGTAAGCCCCAAATTAAATGCCTTCTTTCATAAAAGTTGGTTTGGTGTTTCTTTACAGCAATAGAATAGTGGCCAAGACACTTGTTAATAATACATAACCCACACAATAAGTTCACTACAAGGAATATATCATAGCAGAACGTTTGACACCATGACACTCTTTTGATATCTTAGCACAGACAGCAGAAGGGTCACATAATGAGCCAGAGCTCTGTCTATGGAGTAGGGATTGGCAAAATATATCACAACCATGGTCCTCTCACTAGACAAATATGAGAAAAATTAGCAGTATGTGAGTTCCACATGCTCTTATATTTAATGCCACTATGAATAGTGGGACTGCCTCTATGTAAATGCTGGGAGCTGCACAGCCACAAAAGCATCTTCTGCAGGAGGACCTAACTGAGGATTGCTTGTGACACCAGCATTCCTGCAGGAGGACCTAATTGAGGACTGCCTGAGAGAACAAGGATTGCTAGTGCAAACAATGCCAGCCAATTGGGAACTGCTGTTTAGAAGAGATGCTTTCCTGGGACTAATGGAGGCATGGGTGGAGGGTAATAAAGGAGTTTGCAGCAGGGTTCAAGAAGCTTGCTGAAGCATTCCTCACCTGCTCCCAGTGTCTGTGTCATTGACTCTGCACCAACTCACCCCCAACCCCCAAGGGGAGGTAGGGTCAGGCAGAGAGCTGACCAGTCAACAAACAACACATACAAACTACACACACACACACACACACACACACACACACACACACGCATACCAAATTTATAACTGATGGGACTTTGAAGAAGACATACTCACACGAATCTTTTTAAGTTACATTTATCTACTTTTTATTACAAACATTGACTTCGCCATGCTACAGTATGAGTGTTGCAATCAGAGAACAACCTGTAAGAGTTAGGTCTCTCCACCTTGTGGGTCTCAGGTATCAAACTCAGGTTGTCAAACTCAGCAACAAACATCTGCTTTCTTATAAAACTCAGGACCACCAGTCCAGGCATCGCAACACCCACAGTGGTCTATGCCATCTCTCATAAATCATACCGGCTTGCAAACAGCCTGATGTTAGGGAGGCATTTTGCCTATTGAGGCCCTTTCCTCTCTGATCACTCTAGCTTGCGTCAAGTTGACATCAAACGAGCTAGCACATCAGATCCACAGAAATTGTCTTCAGTAGAACTAGATTGTAAATATAGAATCCCCCAACAATATTCACATAGACTAAAATATACATCTGCTCTGAAGTAGAACCACTGTAGCCCAAAACACCAGGTCAAGCATCATGCAGATGGCAGCCTACCAAGTCTAATTTGCATGAAGGATATACAGTTAACCAAGTCACCACAGAAATAAAGGAGAGAATTTGATGTAATGCATTAGATGATACTAAATATATAAAATTAACAGAAGCTCTAATATGCTTTATGATAAAAACAAAGGCCTACTGTGGTGGCAGATATATTATATGAAAAGTAACTTTAATAAAACAGTGTAAGTCAAACCAAGACTTTTAATTTTTATTTGTTTTATTTCATCATTCAAACTAGCAGCACTCCTCCTGCCCGCCCCCCATTTCATATATACTTGGATTTTCAGATAAACCCCTTCCTTGCCTCTCTTCTCTTTCATCTCTCCACCCCATCCATGATTAAACCTTCCCACCAATAGGAGTGCCCCTTTCATGCCCTGTATATCACATGTATACACTCGCCTTCCAATTCCCTCTCCCTTAAGCCTCTTTTTACCCTCTCATGGGCCCCTTTCTAGTTTTCTGGCGTCCTTCCACACACCCTGTCTCATAAACCCACATATGTAAAAATTAAAGGCTAGATCCACCCATGAGACATAGCATGCAGTGTTTGTCTTTCTGTGCCTATGTGACTTCACTCTACATAATATTTTTCCAGTTCTGTGCCTTTTTACTGAAACTTTCAAATTAATATTTTGATGGGGTCTTTACCAGTAGATGGGACATGGGCAACTATGCAATGCTCAGTGTAAAACTCCATTCAACATAGCCTAACCTTACAGAACACAGAGGTAGCATGATATTCAGCTTCGGCTACAGCATTCCAGGCTCTTACTGTGAACTGTGCATAACCATGACACTGTCAAATACACCGGAGATGCTGGAATGGCACACGCCACATAAGAACAGCCAGTCTGAAATCTCTGTGAACCGAAGGGCTCCCATTACCTTCTCTAAGACATCATAAACTCATAACTTCATATAATACTGATGACTTCATATGATTATATGAAATGCTGTGGCAGTTTTCTAGGGGGGAGGCATTATAAACCTATGTCAATCTATATCCACATTAAATTTAAAAAGGATAATTTTATCACTGCAAAATTAATGTCTGTTGGTTCAGTGTTTAAAGCACATTGTATACTTCCATGTCATCTTCATGAGCCACCACCAAAATAACGCTCTAAATTTTGCAACATATATAATGACAAATTTAGGAGTGCTCCCCTTTCTCCACATCTTCACTAAACATACAGAAAGGAAAAAAATCTAGGAAATTATGGAGAACTTGTTCAATTTCAGATTTAGCCTAAATACTTTCCAGCAATCAACCAATTAGCAGCTCAGCCATAACCTCATTATCCACGCTGATCCAACAAATCTTTGTGCTGTTATAGAAACAGGATGATTGACAAAAACACCAAGAACACTAAAAATATAATTTAAACCATAAGGTGAATGTCACAGAAATGAACTTGTAAACTCCCGACTATTACATAACCCAGAACAGATGTCTAGCCCCTTGTGACAGAACACAACTACTGGGAAGGGGTAGGGCAAGATATCACAAATGGCATGTAAGTTTAATCAACAGGCAATAACAGCATATATACACTGTGTATTCCACAGTTTGATCAACAGGCAATAAAAGCATAAATAAGACCACCAATGCCTTCTAGTATCAAGAGATTTTCATTGCACAAAATCTAGCCTTCAAGAGGAATTGGTGATAGTTTATTCTGCCATATCAATCCCATAAGCATGGCTATAATTCCTGAAAGTGAGTTGAAGGAGAGCCTTTACACACACCTGGATATTACATCAGCATCAGTTACCATATACTTAAAGACATTACCCCAACAATAGACTGTTACCCAGCAATTTACTGTTGATAAAATTCCCTCCCTGTAGGAGGACATCTACACCCTTCTCATAAGTTCGTAAGGACAAACCAAAGTCCTAGTCCACCACATCCTACCCTGGAGATCCAGTGAGTTTATTGGGCTTTCTTATTGAACACGAATGATGGGTTACTGACACCTGCTTGTGTGACTCCAAAGCTGGCATATTGGAAAGTCTTCATTTAGAATGGATTATGGCTTCCCCATAGCTATATAGATAGATGGAAGGCCCTCTCCAGAGTCTTTTCACTTATGTTTTCTAACCCCTTCCATATACCCAAGATCTCAGGCAATTACAGCACATTTTCATGCACATGGTTTGGAGAAGTTGCTGGTACTTCAGGTAATGGTCCCATGGCTCCTCCCACCCTCTCCTTCTATGAGGGAACATCAGTAGTCAACCTTCAACAAGCAAATGTAAAAAAAAGTTCATTTGTACCCAAAAGCATGCAGATGCTACTACAAAGAGTGAACACACACCTGCACTGGTGAATGACATTGAAAGAATACATACAAAATGAATACTCTCCCAACTAATGGTGAAAGTCCTCAAACACAAATTATATGCAGACTCCATAGTCTAACCAGAATCCTCTCACCTGGACTAAAACTGGCTAGTGTACCTTGATAGACACAATTTGATCACATCCAAAAAACCATTGTTCTTATCTCTAGAAATTATGTTTAGATTTTTATTTATATCCCAAACATGTGTATTACATATGAACAAGAAAAACTAGTGTATGAGAGGACAAAACTTCTTCTTGAAGAGTCAGTGAACTCTTGCTCTTATAATCAGAAGATGGAGTGTTGAGCTCAGGCTGTGCCCTGCCTCCTTGAGTCCACCTCATGTAAAACAGTAATTTTTCAGAATGCACCTTGTATAGAAAGACCACATTTAGCAAGTAGCTTTTGACTCTGGTTTGAATGTGAACACAGAGATAGAAAAAGTCTGCACCTTGGTAGGCACATGAACAACAACACCTTTCTGACACCACCTTTAAGGACATGCTAATCTTATTCCTAAAGGTGGCAGGGGTGCCACTCTGCTTTAAAGTAAACTGGGACTACAGGAGAATGTGGACCTACTCACATATCCAGAAAACCAGGGCCAAGAATACAAAAGCACACTACAGAAAAGAGTACCTGTAACACTCTAAAATGGACCTCCTAATGAGGAGAACACCCACACTGTGATAGTGATGGCAACAGCCCCACTGACCTGTCACCTGGACACCTAGCCATCAACAGACTGGCAGAGAACTTCCAATTGCATAAGGGCTTCCTCTCAGTCTCTACTGTTGACATTACCTACTTGAATTGCCATCCAACTAGATCTACTATCTTTCCATTTGCCCACTGGTTCATCCCTGCTTCACCCCAGAACCTCTATAGTCTATTTCACTTCTGCAGCTCAATCCTACCCTGAGACTTGGCTCAAACTTGTGACTCAGCAACTTGACCCTTACAGTAGCATTGTATTCTAGCAGAAAGCTTTCTGTGTTCCTATCAATTTCTGATTCTGCCTCAGTTAGACTTTTTTGAAATTTCTTGTGTATCCATGGAGTTTCTAAATTCTCTCAAGTTAAAAATTCAGAATTAACCATCACCCAAGCAAATGGTCATCACCTACAGAATAGACAAGTGTGGTGTACCTGTACAATGAAGTATTATCCACTCATGAAAAGAACATGCTACATCATAGATGAAACTTAATAACATGAAATGAAAAATAACATAAATGAAAAAGGTCAGTCACAAGAGACCATGTGATAAATAATCCCATTCATCTGAAATATTCAGAATAAGAAAATTCATGGGCAGAAAATAGATGAATGATTTTATGGCATTGGAAGGATATTTCAATTTTTTATTATCATATTACAATTGGAAACTAAAGTCACAAATCATCTTTGTTTCTCTTATATAATTATTTGTTTTAGTTCAAGGACTAGAAATATAGCTCAGTAGGTAGAATGCCCAGCACGTCCAGAACCCTGACTTCAATTCACAACATCACATAAACTAGGCATAGAGGCACACAGCTGTAATCCCAGCTACATAGAGTTCAAGACCAGCCTGGAATATATGAAAACTTGTCTGAAAAAAATTCAAGGGCTAGAGATGGCTCTGAGGATAAAAGCACTTACTGTTCTTGCAGATTCAGTTTCCAGCACCCACATGTTAGCTCACAACCATCTGTAATTCCAGTCCCAGGGGATTCTATACCCTCTTCTGAACTCCTGGAGCATCAGGAATGAGCACGGTGCACATAGGAACATACTAGTAGAATACTCACATACATAAAGTGAAAAAATAAATCTAAAATGAAAATTCAATATTTGGGTTGCACACCTCTAATCCAAACCTTCAGGTGGATCTCTATGAGTTTGAGGCCAGCCTAGTCTACTAAGTATGTTCCAGAACAGCTGATACTACATAGTGAAATCTTGTTTTTAAACACACAAACAGATGCACGTGCGCGCGCGCACACACACACGCGCAAGGGCACACACACACATACACTTTAAATTTTTCAAGCACTTGTATTCTCACCTCACACTTTGAATAGAAGCACACAATATATTTTTCACACATGTGAAATAATGACTTCAAGATTTTATTTGTTATTTCAGATATGTTAGACATTCCTTTCTTTTGGTAAATAGAATTCCAAAGCATGATAATACAAGGTTGCCATTGGCATATTAGTAGATATTTCAGATATTTCTGTTGGGGTCTGCGAATCACTGCACAAACCACTCAGACACCAATTTCAGTCCAACAAGGATGGTTTATTGAACACCACACCCTAAGACTGCTTGATTAGGGCTGCAGACCAGAACTGGGAACTGGTTGTCACCTTGAGCCAGGAATCAACAGATCCTTTAAGCCCTGAAATCCACAAACATATGTGCCAAGTTAATCCACCAATCAAGATTTAGGGATAGGGGATTTCCTTAGGAGCATGTCTTAGTTATACACTTATCCTGCTCCCATTAGTTGAGGTATTCAACTGTGGCCTTGCCTAGCATTCATGCCTTAACTTGTCAACCAAGATGTCAGTTACCCATGTACATATCTGTTTCTGCCAAGCTGGGTGTCAGTTCCCAGGGAGGCCTTGGTAACTTCAACTTTACTCCACCCACACACAAAATGGAATTTTTATTCCAAATAGCTTCTTGTATTGGTACAGGTATTGTTCTTCTGTTGGGGGTCCATCCCAGGAGAAGCTTATAAAGGAAAATACCATAAAAACATATACATAGGTGCAAGAAGTGCTACCTGGTGGTTGGCTCAGGTCCAAGTTTATTGTGGCTAACTACAAAGCAGTTCTAACTGACTTCTATTGTGACTGGTTTCCAAAACACTAAAGTATGGAACATAACAGAGTGTACAATCAACTTGGGCATGAAAAAGTTTTCTAGTAATAGCACATAAGAAAATTTCCTTATGATATGAGTAACAGCACTAAATGGCAGGCTAGACAGGTAACTTACCTAGGCCTTAACAGTCTTCAACTGGTTTATATTACTTTTTGCACAAGCAATTTTATAGGCATATTTTTATGTATCTTGCAGAGACTCCTGGTGTGCTAGTTTAATTGTCAGCTTGACACAACCTAGAATCACCTGGGAAAACAGTGTTGCTGCCTGCATTGTGTTGTCCTGTGGGCGTGTCTATGGGGGAATTGTCTTATTGACACTGATGTGGGAAGACACAGCCCACCGTGGGCAGCACCATTCCCTATGCCAGAGATCATGAACTATATGAGTGTTGAGAAATTGGACTGAGGACAAGCAAGCAAATGAGCATGCATGCATTCACTTCTCTCTTCTCATGACAATGGATATAATATGAAGAGTTGTTGGAAGCTCCTGCCTTAACTTCACTGAAATTGTGAGATAAAGTAGTCCCTTTTACCCATGAGCTGTGCTTTTTAGTCCCGTTTATCACTGCAACAGAAATGAAACTAGGCACCTATCAAAGGAATTAGTGAGTCACAAGTTCCTAACCTTGTTGGGAAGGGAAGCAAGTACAATAAGGCTTGTTTTATGGGGTGCTGGTGAGTTCTACTTCTTCAAATGTGTGTTGGCTACACAGATGTGCTCCCTTCCTGGTGCTCGATTAAGCTGTCCACCTATGGCCCATGCCTACTTCTGAATGATTATTAAATCAATAAACCCTGGAGCAACTGACACAAATACAGGATCAATCAACATAAGCTATTTCGTATGAAAATACATATTATGCCATGATCATCACATATGTAGTGTCAGGCATCATAAGTAAGACTACATGGTATATAGCTCATCCATTCAAATTGGCTGTGGGGAGTGCAAGTCTGCCATTGCATCACTAGAGGCCAACACAGGAGGCTCTCAACTTTGAAGTCAACCTAGGTTGTACTGTGGCACACTTCTTTAATCTAAGCAATCAGTAGGTGGAAAAGGCCAGCTGTTATTGCTTCATCTCTTACATTCTTGTGTCAAATTGAATAGTGGCCAGCTGATCCAGCTGCTGGTGGTAAATTGAGCACAGTGAAGCAGATGGGAAGCCACATGGATGAAGGACTTCTTACTCAAATCTGTATGTAGGGAAGAGCATCATGCTAATGAGGGCTTTGGGATGGACACAAGGCAAGAAAGCTTTGAGTATTCAACACACAAGATACTTGTCCACTTTACCATGAACTTTCTCAAATCTGCTGTTCATGTGTGCACACAAGCATGTACAGGTGCATATCCACACAAGGGTGGGATAGAGAGATACATGTGTATAGAACATGTGTTGAAATCAAAGGACAGCCTCAGGTGCCTTCCTCTTTCTGTTGGAGACTGATCCTTTTATTGGTTTGGAACTTGGCAGTGAGATCTTCTGGGATATCTCTCTCTCTCTCTCTCTCTCTCTCTCTCTCTCTCTCTCACACACACACACACACACACACACACACACACACACATACACACATATAATTTAAAATAAAATCTTTCATTAAAAGGTTTTTTTTTTCACTTAAGTATGCATGCCCACAACCTGGGTGGAGGCAAAAGCCAAGTAAGAGAGGGGGGGGGAAATGAAGTGCTTCTAAACACACACCAAATATAGAACCTGTATCTACATGGTCTTAAGCTGGTAGGTTGGAAAAATAATGATGGTGGTGGTGGTGGTGGTGGTGATTGTGGTTGTGTTTGTGGTGATGTTAGCAACTATTGTCATACCATTCCAAAGATAAAATTCTTCTGTGTACTCACTACTATACACAACTCACAACTGAAAGAAAACCAAAGCAGTCTAGTGACTTGCCAGTCCATGGTTGGAGTCCTGAAACAAAGTTGAAGTTAAATAAAGTAACTATGCATAACTAAAAGTCCTGATCAAGTTGTGGTCCTGTCAATTGCTGAACCATCATTTTGTCAATTTGTCAAGGTGGTCTAACAACTTACCAGAGCCATGTAGAGACTCTTCCTGAGAGACAAGCTCTCTCTGGCTGGCACTAGGCTTTGGCCTTTTCTTTCTTCCAACACTGGGATTCCTAGGAGAATTCAAATTTCTTGGGGCCAGCTTTTGTGTTTTTTATAGTTGAATGGAGGGGCACAGATGTCCTCTTTCCTGCAAGAACAGAAAAAGCAGAGCCATTCACCTTCCGAGCTCACAAATCTTAACCAGCTTTTATCCTTTATCCTTCCTTCCAACACAGGGCCCTAGGGGACAGAAAGGTTGAGAGGAGCTCAGGGCTGTAGCGTTTTAACATCTACTTCCATCTCTCCCAAGACCTCCATTCCTGTGGCTTCACCAAGATTACCTTTAGCTGAGTGTAGACTTCCCATCTGGAGAGACCGTGAGAGCAGTCATGGGAGGTGGGCAGAGCAGCACCACACTAACATTTCCAGTAGACACTGGAGGAAGCATGCATGCACAAGCTGTTGGACACATGTGGGTTGGGAGGCGGTGGTTTTGTTTTGTTTCGTTTGTTTTGTTTTGTTTTCTTGTTGGCAGGGTCTAGCTGACCTGGAACTCTCCATGTGGAGCTGTCTAGCCTCAAATTTGCTGTCTCCAGAGTGCATGGATTAAAGGTGTGCATTGCTACACCTGGCAACATTTGGGATTCCTGTGGCCAGGACTCTGGGTGCTCACAGGTTTATTATGGCTTAAATAGTGGGTTTGATCAAGACTCTTCCTATGTACCAAGCATGTTAGTAAAACAGCCAGTGAAGGTGAACATGTGGAAATGAAAACAAAACTTTTCTAAAAGCACTACTAGTAATACCCCACCCACGAGTCTAGGATGTTGTATTTTACTTTTGCACAGTTGCCATAGCAATCAACAAACATTTAAAGGTCCAACTTTAAGAAGCACCAATCCTACTTTCGGAGGACGCTGTTATACCACTCCTGGGCATTCCCCAGAGGATACACTTCAGAGGATTCCCCAGCATGCAATAAGGACACATGCTCCACTATGTTCACAGCAGCCTTATTTATAATAGCCAGAGGCTGGAAAGAACCCAGATGCCCCTCAGTGGAGGAATAGATACAGAAAATGTGGTATATTTACACAGTGGAATACTACTCAGCAATTAAAAACAATGAATTCATGAAATTTTTTAGGCAAATGGTTGGAACTTGAAAATATCATCCTAAGTGAGGCAATCACAAAAGAATATACATGGAATGCAGTCACTGATAAGTGGATATTAATTAGCCCAGAAGCTCTGAATACTCGACACAATTAACATATCAAATGTTTTCCAAGAAGAAGGAAGGAGAGGTCCCTGGTCCTGGAAAGGCTTGATCTAGCATTGTAGAAGATTACCAGGACAGAGAAGTGGGAGGGAGGTGATTGGGGAATGGGTGGAGGGAAGAGGGCTTATGGGACTTATGGGGAGGGGGGAACCGAGAAAGGGGAAAGCATTTGGAATGTAAACAAAGAATATAGAAAATTTAAAAAGGAAGAAGAAGAAGAAGAAGAAGAAGAAGAAGAAGAAGAAGAAGAAGAAGAAGAAGAAGAAGAAGAAGAAGAAGAAGAAGAAGAAGAAGAAGAAGAAGGTGGTCCTGGATGAATTTGAATAAGGACTACAGTGCCCTCTAGAGGTAAGTACTAGTAACATCTTTACTTTACTGATGCTGGCACCAAAATCCAAAACCCAGACTATTAAAACCACTTGTTGGTGTTTTCAGAACCTGATGCAGGGGCTTAACTTAGAAGACACAGCGCTGTTGTGTCCCTCCAACTGTGCAGATAACAGAATGACAGACAGAAGCTCGTCTTTTGGGTACTGTTTGCCTCCCACTCCAGGGATCCATGTACCTTTATTCTCTTACTACATCGAAAATCAACTAAGAGCCATGCCTCTGGGTAGATCTATGGGAGGTGAGGGGTTTCCTGAGTTTCCAGGAAGGATTAAATGAAAGAGGGATAGTGTCTTAGTTAGGGTTTTACTGCTGCGAACAAACACCATGACCAAGGCAACTCTTATGAGGACGATATTTAATTGGGGCTGGTTTACAGGTTCAGAGGTTCAGTCCATTATCATCAAGGTAGGAGCGTGGCAGCACCCAGGCCGGCATGGCGCAGGAGGAGCTGAGAGTTTTACATCTTGTTCTTGAAGGCAAACAGGAGAGGACAGGATTCCAGGGAGCTAGGATGAGGGTCTTAAAGCCCACACCCACAGTGACACACTTCCTCCAACAAGGCCATGCCTGCTCCAATAAGGCCACACCTCCAAATGCTGCCACTCCCTGGGCCAAGAATATTCAAACTATCACAGAGTGAATAGCCCTTTCTAAGAAGTGGAACTGCTTTTGCCTGTTCACCTTCACTAGTGGCTGCTAAGTGCATAGGCTTTGTCGCTGCCATCCTTACTGACATCAGAACCCAGCTTCCACAGCATTCCAACGTTGACTGAAGATCAGAAGCTCCCACAAATCCTCCAGGCCCTCAATGCCAGGCTGAGACCACTGAAGTCGCCAGGCTAAGCACTGGGCAGCTACAGGGTTCTCTGCCTGTAGACAGCCATTGTTAGACTGCCCAGCCTGCCCTGTGTGAGACAATCTAATGAATCCCATTTGAACTATATATATATTCATTCTATCAGTTCTGTTCCTCTAGAGAACTCTAATAAGGGGTTTATCCAGCTTATACTTCTACACTGCTGTTGATCACCAAAGGAAGTCAGGACTGGAACTCAACTAGGTCAGGAAGCAGGAGCTGATGCAGAGGCCATGGGGGGATGTTACTTACTAGCTTGCTTCCCCCTGGCTTGCTCAGCTTGCTTTCTTATAGAACCCAGGACTAACAGCCCAGGGATGGCACCACCCACAAGGGGCCTTGACCCTGATCACCAACTGAGAAAATGCTTTACAGCTGGATCTCATGGAGGCACTTCCCCAACTCCTTTCTCTGTGATAACTCCAGCCTGTGTCAAGTTGACACAAAACCAGCCAGTACAACCAGGGATCCAAAATAACTCACTGTAACCCAGGACTTTGCATATTTTGGGTAATGGTAAGTACAACTCTATCACTGAGTTGTACTTGCGGCCCCACAGCAAGTTTTTAAACCCATGCTGTGGAGCAGGCAAGCATGGGGATTACTTTAGCAGCCTAGGACTGTAGTAGGAAGGGTTATATTCTCTCTCTCTCTCTCTCTCTCTCTCTCTCCCTCTCTCTCCCTCTCTCTCTCTCTCTCTCCTCCTAATTCACTTGGCAGCCTAGCTCTATCACCTACCCATTCGGTGTTCACATCCCTCTCCAAACAATGTGCATAGCAACCTGACAATCCCTGAACCTCTTACGTATATCAGGTCACACGTACCTGAATCTCTTAACAGTACTATGGATTTCTCCACTCTTAGTAACAGTCTCATTTAGACAGTTTCTAGCCTCATATATTCCCAGTGTATCCTATATGAAGAATAAAAGGGGCAGCCAGCGTGAACCAATGCAATTTCAGGTGCATGTGCAAAGGGGTAAACTGTCCTTCAAGTGAACTTTCGGAGAGAATCCCTTATTTACAATCTTAGGTCTGTGCGTACTTGTGCATGCATATAGTTAAAATCAGATGCATTATGGGAAAGGATGAGCTCTGTGGGAAGGATGAGCATATGACATAATCTATCAATCAAAATACGGAACCCCTCAAGCCACTCTCCACAGTAGTCAGCCCCTTCTTTCTTTAGATCCTATAAGAAAGAGATTCTAGGTCCCTGCCCAGGCGTCATGATGGGCAGCAAGATGGCTTCTGCCACTAGGGTAATGCAACTAGGGTAATGCAGGTAGTGAAGCCACCTGCTCCATTAATAAAATTCCCTAACAGAAGAGACAAACCTAACCTCAGTGAAGCTTTGGGATCTGCTGCACTGCCCTCCCAGTCCTCTGTCATTTCACAGCATTCTAAAGGAAGTATGTCCCCAGATTTACTGATGCATCAGGAGCCACCAGACACTGCAGAAATAATAAACTCAGCTGGGAATGGTGGCGCACGCCTGTAATCCCAGCACTTGGGAGGCAGAGACAGGCGGATTTCTGAGTTCAAGGCCAGCCTGGTCTACAGAGTGAGTTCCAGGACAGCCAGGGCTACACAGAGAAACCCTGTCTCGAAAAACGGAAAAAAAAAAAAAAAAAAGAAAAGAAAGAAAGAATAAACGCATTACCTCAGAAATACAGAAGGAAACCGATGTCTCAAGAGGAAGTGGAATTTATCTGTCTTGGGGGTCCGGAGTGATCATCGTGGCTGCTGCTTGTCATCAGACAGAAGGATTAGGACTTCCACAATGTCAAATGAAAAGTCATATATTAAACAACCTTAATAAATATTCTGTAAGCAGAATGAAGTATAGAAACTCCAAGTGGTCACTTGTGTCTCCTACATTATGTTTCTTGGTCGGCTTCCCTACCTTATTAAAGTCAACATTTTTAAATGCTAAAAAAAAGAAAGAAAGTGAACCTAGGCTACAGCCTAAGACCCTTGAATATTATCACTCTTGTGACCAGCTATCATTCTTGAGATATATCCTCTCTAGTCCATACTAACCCTTCATTTCTAATAGATATCTATCCCTTTACAGATCTGTGTAGCCCTAATTTTCAGTTCTTTAAGTGATAGGCAAAGAACCTGGAAACATCCACTCAGACCCCCACCCCCACCCTGCCTCCAGGAACAGTGGTACCAGAGGGTCCATTCTCAATAACCAGCCAGCTCCCAGCCTCCATCACCATGTAAGTACACCCCAACCACGCAGTAAATCTCCATCTTACAATGTCTTGGGAGAGGCAGGAGAGAGGAGGAGGAAGCCAGCATGTCCCAATAACTTGTTGTGCTTGGCCCAAGGTATCTGGGGAAGATGTGGTGAGGCTCATGACCTATAAGAATGCCCCTAGCTATAGTGATGCATCACCAGGCTATAGTGATGCATCTGCCTGAACCCCCTTCCCCCACTCCAACCCATTCTGTGGACCAGGTCAGGCCCTGTACACTGCAGTGCAAATCCTCCCAACTACTCAAGCCTTGGGAGCAGATCCCCTGGGGTCACTATCAAGAGCCAAGAATTCTGAGAATTCAGGGTGGAGAGAGCCCTCAAGAAAACAAGTGAGTGACTTGATCCTTGCACCAACACGTTTCTATTTTCAGACTGGGATGAGGCTCGGCCCCCTAGGGGAGAAGGCGAGGCAGGAGGGCAGCAAAGGCCAAGATACACATCCAGTTCGTTGTAGCATTGAACTGTGTTGACTGGGGGTGGGGGGGGGAGCTCAAGGCTTTCCTGGGTGTGAGCTTCACTTCGTAGGAAGGAGGAGGCAAGCAGTGAGGCAGCAGTTTTGCCTCAAATGGAAACTTGATGGGGTTTCAGACTCACAGGAATGTCCTGCACAGTGAATAAGGCCTTTATTTCACAACCACACAGCATTTTCTAGCACTGAGTTAAACCCTGGTAAATGCATAATGAGCATTGTGCCCTGTTTTCTAGGCCAAGAAAACAGGGCATAGAGACGTGTCTGATATGGATGATAGGAACTAGGGGTGTGGCTCCTGGTGCAATGCTCACTAGCATGCCCCAAAATGCAAGGTTTATTCCACAGCACTTCATAAACTTGGACACGGTGGTGTATGCCTCTAATCTCACCATTTAAAAGTGGAAGAGGGTGAGGAGTTTGGGGTCATCCTTGGCTATCTGGGGAGTTTGGGGCCAGTCTAGACTGAATGGACCCTGTCTGAAAAGAGAAAAGAGAAAGGAACAGGAGGAGGTGTAGTTCAGTAGCAAAATGCCTGCCCAGGATCTGACTTTCTTTGCTGATACTGTGATATACAATGCTAACCAAAAGCAATTTAGGGGAGGAGGAAAAGTTTATCAATAAATATATTTTATTTTACGTGTACATGTGACACGCTTGTCCCTGAATGTGTATGTATGCCATGTGCATGCAGAAGTCTCTGGAGGCCAGAGGAGGGCAACAGATCCTCTGGAACTAGAGTTACAGATGATTGTGAACCACGATGTGGGTGCTGAGAACTGAACCCAGATGCTCTGCAAGAACAACCAATACTCTTAACCACTGAGCCATCTTTCCAGCTCCAAACTTTGGAGTGACCATCTCCTTTCTATTCCTGTGTCCCCATGATTTTCTGTCTTTGCCTCTAGATAATGTGCATATGTCACCATTGTCAGCTAACTCCATTCCAATCTCTGTCACTAACATCATGACATCTAATTAATTGTTTTAATAATTTATTTTTATTTCATGTACAGTGGGGTTTTGACTACATATATATGTGTGAGGGTGCCTTATACCCTCGAACAAGAGTTACAGACAGTTGTGAATTGCCACATGGGTGCTCGGAAATGCACTCAGGTCCTCTGGAAGAACAGTCAGTGTCCTTAACCACTGGGCCATCTTGCCAGCCCAAGCATATTATCATAGCATTTTATTGTTTGTTCATTTGTTTGTGTTTTTCAAGACAAGATTTCTCTGTGTAAGAGTCCTAGCTGTCCTGAAACTTGCTCTTTAGACCAGGCTGGCTTCAAATTCACAGAAATCTGCCTGCCTGTCTCCCAAATGCTGGAATTAAACCTGTGCACCACCACTATGTGCTCCAAATTATTATTTTAAAGACCTGTTTTTGTGTGTGTGCCATGAATGTAGGTACCAAGAGAAGCTAGAAGAGAGCTTCATATCCCCTAGAACTGGAGTTACAGACCCTTGTGAGTCCCTTAGTGTAGGTGCTAGGGAATGGAACGTCTAGAAACGGATCCTCTTGAGGAGCAGCAAAGACTTAAAGACTGGGCCATCTCTCCAGCCTAAGACTTACTTTTTTGTTTGTTTGTTGGTTGGTTGGTTGGTTGGTTGGTTCGTTTTGATTTTTTTTTTCAAGACTGGGCCTCACTATTTAGCTCTGGCTCTTTGTGTAGATCAGGCTGGCCTCGAACTCAGAGATCTGCCTACTCCTATCACCCAAGTGCTGAGATGCCCAGCTCTACCATTTATTATTTTTAATTATTTTATACATCTACATGTGGGTATGTGCACATGAGTGTGGAATAGTAGACCATGCCAGGGAACTCCATAAGGCTGAGTCCTTGGTTCTCACCTGAAATGGTGGGCATCTGCCTGCCCCCTGCCAGATCCCTGGCCCAGAACATGTGTCACACTTCCCACATAGGAAATGTAATCTGTGGTCACATAGCCCAAAACAGAGTTTTCCTTGCTAATGAGGCATCTAGAGGCCCTGAGGGTCTAGCTAATCAGCTCCCCTTCCCACACAGTCTTTCCTGCAAAAGGTATTTAATCTCTGGTCTACCCTAAGAAGGTAGGATTCACCCATTTCTCCAGATGAACAATCAATAAACAATTTGGAACCAAGAACTGTCTCTTTTATCAAGAACTACTGTGGGGAGCATGGAGAAGGCCTTTGAATATCAAGCCACGCTCCATTTAACCTCCCCCCACAGAAAGCCCCTTCACACTCTCAGACAACTACCACCAAGCTAAGGACAATCACCAATGAGCTAAACTTGAATTCCCATTTCCCTGGCTTGTCATCATTCTCAGTCCGTGGCCCCCAACTCCTCAAGACCCAGAGATAGATACCTGTATGTCCATGAGTTTGGGAGCCCCCAGTCCCAGCCTTGAATCAAGCACTGATCCTTGGTTCCTGACTCCTCTGTGTGGTTTTCCAGCAGCAACTAGATGCCCAGGAGTTTAGATACCCCAGCTTGGGCCTCCCACATCCTAGGCTACATTTTCCCATGCCCCGGCAGCAGTTCCCTATAGTCTGCCAGTGCAGCGTAAATGCAGTCAAGTACTCCCTGAGTTTCACCTCCCCAGCAACACTTCTGCACCCCAGTGGTGTGTCAGAGCATGGACACACTGGGCATGTGCATTAGTGCAGCTGTTCATGGAGGCCTGGCACAGTTGTCAGGTACACAGGAGCTGGAGGACACAGCTGTAAAGCTGTGAGCTGCCTAGGTATAGTGGGCACATCTATAATCCTAGCACTGAGGATGTAGGAGGACTCTAGGGGCCAGTCATCATAGCCGCCATAGCATGCTCCAAGTCCACTGAAGAGATCTCAAAATTTAAGGTAGAGAAGTGGTAAAGAAAGCTATCCTGAAGCCAACCTCTGGCCTTCATGTGTGCTTTCGAGGGCAAGCACACCTGAACACACATGTGTTCAACACACACACACACAAACAAACACACACACACACACACAGAGGAAAACAGAAATAGTATCTCTATACCATCAAACTTAACAGGAAAATACCAGACATGTCTTAGTCCCTTGTGACCAAGAGTTTTGTCTTATCAGATTGTAGGGCCATCAAAGATACCTCTAGAGGGGGCTGGAGAAATAGCTCAGTGATAAAGAGCACTGGCTGCTCTTCCAGAGGATCTGAATTCAACTCCCAGCACCCACATGGCAGATAACACCTATTTGTAACTCTGGTACCAGGGCATCTTGATACCCTCACACATACACATACATGCAGGCAAAACACCAATGAACATAAAATAAAAATAAGTTATATATTTTAGAAGCAGGGAAAAAACCAACCTAAGCATCTCTGGAGCCATCCTACAATCCAAATCATCAGAGAGAGAGAGAGAGAGAGAGAAAGAGAGAGAGAGTGTGTGTGTGTGTAACATCCCTTAGCAACCCTTTTAGATGTCACCTAAGAGCCACCCAAATGTTATATATGTCTTCTGCTGAAATATGTCGGCAAAGTTTTCCAGAAGAAGCCATGTCTATGCACTTGGTAGGCTTAAAGCCCATGTTTAAAAACCTCTGAGTGTGTGTGTGTGTGTGTGTGTGTGTGTGTGTGTGTGTGTGTCCATGTAGATAGATGTGTGTATAATATGTGCATGCAGATGCACGCATGTGTGCGGAGGCCAGAGGCAGTTAGTTACTGTGTGTCTTCATCAGTCATCCTCCACCTTAGTTTTTGAGGCAGGTATTTCTCAATACCCTGGAGCTCATCAATTTAGCTAAGCCCGGCTGCCCAATGGATCCCAGGGATCTGCCTGTCTCCATCACCCCATCTCTGGGATTACAGGCACATACCACTTCAGCCAGCTTGTACCTAGTGCTAGGGATCCAAACTCAGATCCCCATGCTTACACGGCAACTGCTTTACTCACTGAGTCATCTGTCTCCGGCCCCTAAAGTTCTTCTGTTAATAAACTCCAATCCTGCTTCATTCTCCCTCATCCTGAACTTGTTTTCTGCAGTGAAATGCAGGATTTCTTTCCCAGCCTTTTAACTCTCTAATCAATGAAGAAGAAGAAAAAATGGATCTGTTCCTGCACCTCTTGGTGACAAGGACACAGCTCCACACTGCTACCCTCAGCACTCTGGGGAGCTGCTAGTGGTTTGAGGGGACTTCAAGTCAGAGCAAACTTGGGTTTGGGGCTTTAACGCCAAAAAAAAAATGTCAAGACACCCAGTATGGAATAGACTTGGAGATTTTGTTGAAGATACTTCAATACAAGCTTAGAAGTGGGAGTTAAAAGAAATGGTGCTCAGAACAAACTTCAGCACACCCAAGTGGAGTTATGTGCTTCAGGAGAGAGTATGGGGAAAGCAAGATACATCCAAGTGTGAATACAAGCTCCTCAGGAGAGAATGAGCAATGAATTGTCCTAGCATCTGTGCTGTCTTGGTAATTCTGAAATTATATCCCTAAAGATAGTTAAGGAACTATTTTTCCCAATTCTCTCTCTCATGGTAAGAGAGTTATGTGAGGCAGCTCTGGAAGGAGTTATAATGAGCAAAGATAAAACCAAATGCTACTGGTGTTGCATGAGAGATTTAGTGCATGTCTTTCCCATAAATGAGATTTCTAGCGAGGCTCCTCAGAAAGTGAAGGCTTACAACTGTGAATGGGGAAAGGCCTTGAAAGGTTGATACTAAATTGGAGTGTCAGAAGCCATCTAGGAAAGACTAAAGGCATGCAAGAGAATTTTCTAGAGATAATCCACTGTTTTGCAATGCCTGCCATGGGTGAGCTCTAAGAATGCAGGGTCCTTAGAGACTTCATCCCAGCGTCCCAGGCTGCTGATATGCCTTTCCTGTCACTATCACATAGCCTAATGATTCCTGGGCATCTGTCTACCCCATTGGAAAATTTTTCTTCAGAGCAACAGGAAGATGTACTCTCATGTAGTAATGCTGTATAGACAGATGATTTTGTAATTCCTGACAATTTTATAGAATTCCTAAATTTATACAAGTAACTTCAAGTCCTCTATAGAATAAAAGCTGCAAATAGAGCTCTGTAAACCTTAGTGTGCCACAGGCTAATTACACTAGAAAAAGAAAGCAGGCTTGAGACAAATTTATGATCAAGGAAAACATTCTTTCTAGGCTAGGACAGAGGCCACTGTCTGGTAACTAAAGGTCACACACTGGGAATGGACAATTTATTGTATGTGCAAGGTTAGAAAATAAAATATTGACTAGTTTGTCTATACAAAACTTCAGAATAATAAGACACAAGGCAGATGATTTGTCTCTTGACAAAGCCATGCTAACTTGTGACATAAAAATTATTACTTTAAACTTATAATGAACTCATGGGGCTAGTAACAGATAATGAATGTTTGGTGAGATACTAGTCTTAATGGAAAGACATATAAACAATTCTGCTATTATTCCTTAAGCCTTATCGATTTATGACATGAATTATTGCCTTAAACTTACTATGAACTTATTGGAATGTAAAAGTATTTAGAAAATCATGTAATCAATTATCTTGCTGTAATGATTATACTTGATAGTGTACGAGGTAATTTTTTTAGAGATGGTATATACTTACAAAAGAAAATTAAGGTGTTGAAACTTCTTTTTCTGCTTCATCCAGAGTGAGTGGGTGTTTATTCTGCATGCGCGAATTTTCTCTTTCTTCCTTCTTTCATTCTTTTTCTTCTTTTCTTTTCTCTCTGGTTCATGAAGAGTTAATGAGCTCCAAGCCTTTCAAATGGCCAGTGAGGGGCCCTCAAGCCAGAGAAAAAAGTGCCCCAGCAACTAAAACTTCTTTACTTACTCCCCTGCTGCTAACAGCAGGAATCAATTGCCAGAAACCAGTGGCATTTAGCCACAGAATAGTAGAAAAGCCAGCAGCCTTTAGTCACAAAATACCAAGAGAGAGTTACAAGGTCAGAGATCATCAGTCTTTGGCCTCTGTCTAACACTGTTTCCCACCTCAGAACCAAAGCACCTCTAAAGGCTGAGGCAGGCTCCCTGGCAACGGAGTCCTGATCCACTACAGTAAGACACCTGGGTGAGGGGCTTCTCTCTTGGTCTTGTATCCTTCAAATTTTTCTCTCTCCTTTTCCATCCTACCTGGCATTCATAATGCCTGAGTTTTATTCCTAGCACAGCATAAGCTGAGAACAGTGGAGCAGACCTGCTACCCCAGTACTTGGGAGGTATAGGCAGGTAGATTGAGAGTTCAAAATCATCCCCCCCTCCCCTGCATAGTGAATTGGAGACCATCTTGTGCTACCAGAAGAAGAAGAGGAGGAGGAAAAAGAGGAGGAAGAAGAGGAGGAGGAGAAAGAGGAAGAGGAGGAGGGAAAAACGGAAGAGGAAGGAGAAAACAAAGAAACCAAGAAAAAAAGATGATGACTAGATCAACAGCTAAAGTACTTCCTGTTCTTCAGGAGGACCTGAATTCAATTCCCAGCACCCACATCAGAGAGCTCCAAAGAACTCCCATAACTCTGGTTCCAAAGAATCTGGCTCCTTTTTCTGGCCTCTATGGGTGCCTCCATATACCCACTCATAAATAAGCACAAATAAAAAAACTAAAAGTTTATAAAGATAAAGGGTACTTTAAATTCCTGCTTCTGTTTTTACAACTTTTCTGAAACCTTAAACACTGAGCAAGGAGAATTAAGCAGCAGGTGACTGTCTGGGGGAAATATGGCAGGGGCAGGGAGGGAACTGAAGAGATGGTAAACACCTATCAAGTGTCAGGTGGTGACCATGTTCCTACAAGATGATCAAAACTCATCTTAAACCTGAGGAAACTGAGGCATGTGATGCTTAGCTAAATTAAAAGAAAAAATTTAACCTTAAAATAAAATATATTATGGGGCAAGCTGGGCAGTGGTGGTGCACTCCTTTATTCCCAGCACTTAGGAGGCAGAGGCAGTCATATCTCTGTGAGTTCAAAGCCAGCCTGGTCTACAGACCGAGTTCCAGGACAGCCAAGGGTACACAGGCGCAAGCTACATGTCTATGATAGGAAAGAAGACTGGACCTGGACCTTAATTAAAGGGCACCTTCAGTTAACTTCTTTTGTAGGGAGAAGGCCACAAGTTCTTTCTCCTGTTTATCCCTTTAGACAGGGGAATATCTGTGCCATGCAGACAGCTGTCTACATACAAATATGCTCATCACATAAACAAAAGGCCAGTCTGCATTTCACTTCTCTCCTTTCTCTGAAGTCATTTGAGGTTTATTGAGGCAGCACCCACTTCTAGAAAGACCTGACAGGTGGGGCAGCTGCTAGCTATTCACACTCTGTTCCCACTTAGCTACTTTCCAACCCAATCAGCCTCAGGAACATCCTTAGAGAGAAAGGAGTGAGGGTAGACAGGATCAGACCGTCAAAACCTGTTATTTTCTCTCTGTCTCAAAGGCAGGCCTCAGCTCCTTCCAGCCCCACAGACATCAGCATTCACCTCGGAAGAAGGAGAGACCCAGCTGTATCTGTGCCGTGTTTTATAAACTCATGAAAAGAGGCTTTATTGGAAAGGACTTAGGCAGGAGGCTGCAACACGTCTGGTGGTTTCCTGTGGGCTCCTGGCAAGCAGTGATCATTAGCAGACTCTGTTCTGGGCTCAGGACTGGCTCCAAGTGACGGGATTTTATGGGACTTATGCACAGAACTTTCTTGCAAAGCATAGCATTATAGGATGGATTACGTGATTCTGAGGAGCAAAAGGCCTGGCTCCTTCTCTGACTTGTTTTCTAAAGTCTGTAGAGGCTTCATGGTTAGGGCCTCTGTAACCTCACACCAGGACTTCTGGTCCTTTTTTAAAAGCCTACTTTCTTTTGAAAAATAAAAAATAAAAATAAAAAGTAAATCACTAGAAATTTAAAAAAAAAAAATCAATCAGTAGGTGGAGGCTTTCCAACAACTTGGTGTACAACACTGGTGATATGTACATAAGAAGGTATTTAAAGAGAAAGACTGCATGCAGTGGTCTGGGCGTAGCTCAGTGAACAGAGTGCTTGCCTAGTATGCATCAAACCCAGCAGCACATAAACTGGGTGTAGTAACACACACCCATAATACCAGCACTTAGGAGGTGGAGGCAGGAGGAGCAGAAATTCAAGGTTATCTTCTGCTGCACAGTAAGTTGGACACACACACACACACACGAAAAGGGGGCAGGGGAGAAGGGGGAGAGATGGGGAGAAAATAATAAAGAGTGCTGTTATCAAGCGAGAGGCAGAGGCTGGAAAGACGGATCAGGAGTTAAGAACACTTGTTCTTGCAGAGGACTCAAGTTCAATTCCTAGTACTCACATGGTGGCTCACAACCACCTGTAACTCCGGAGGCAGGGGATCTGGTGCCCACTGTTGGTCTCCAAGAGCACCAGGTGCACGTATATGCATGCAGGCAAAACATTCATACACATAAAAAATAAGTAAGCCCAACCTTGGAACAGGTTTGAACACCTATACTGCTAGGCACAAACAAGTATCAAGTCCTATAGTGGTTAAAGTATATAGTTACACAAAGTGAGTAGGGTTTCTGATCAAATACTAGTTCTAGTGATCTCTAATGTGAACCATTTATACTCCAAGGAAGCTTAAAAATTCATTTTGGAGAACAGAAATATTGTGCAGGTGCTAACTAAAAGTAGTCTTTCTAAAAGTCTTATAGTTACTCTGTAGGGACCAGGCATCTGAGGAGTGCTGACGAACATGAATGCATTTTAAGGAAGAATGATCAATAGGGAGAAGAGATGTGAAAGCGTGGGTGAGTTGTTCAGTGTGGTTGCCACCAGCTACAAAATTCGGTTCCTCAATCACACCACCAGCACTTCTAGCATTCAGTGCACATGTGGCCAGCAGGTACTCTCCTGAGCAGTATAAACGCAAGACCTCAAAGTCTTATGTAGAACAGTACTGTAGAAGCAACGATCGAAGCAATTGAAGATGACAGGGAACAGAGAGGACTTTGGGGGGCCTGATAGAACTCACGGTTCTATCAGGTTGAGAAGACTTGGTGTGTAATAAAGACTTCATTTGAACAGTAGAAGGACCGTTGCCAAGAAGTGACTACTATTTTGTTCCACTTCAGGCTTTGAGGAGTTTGATTGTTGGCCCAAAGCTTTATTTTGAGACTGACTCTGATATTATAGCAGGGAATAACCTTGAACTTCTGGTCTTGCTTTTGCTCCCTTGGTGCTTTGATAACAGACAAGTGCTACCAGGCCTGGAGTTAGGTAGTGCTGCAGATGGAGCCTACGGTCCCATGAAAACTAGGCAAGCCTTCCACCAACTGAGCTGTATCCACAACAAAAAATAAAACAAAAAAATAAGTAAGTCTAAATAAAAAGAAAGAAACAGGCAGTATTAACAGGCTAAGCCCTGTTCTCTCTCTCTTTTTTTCTCTGTCTTCAGGTATGTGCATGCATGTGTGGTCATATGCATTTATGTGTGGTCATGTGTATGCATATGTGGTCATGAATGCATGTGTGGTCATGTGGATGCATGTGTGGTCATGTGGATGCATGTGTTTTCTCATACAAAGACAGAATTGGAGGAGGGTGCTTTGAATCAAACCTCTCCTAAAACCTCCATATCTGTTCCTCCTTGTCTCCATGACCTTAGCTGAGTTCTTCAACCTCCTTTCCACTGATGCAAGACAGGTTACAGACCCTACCTTGAGGAAACTATTCCACTAGGTGAAATTAAATCACAATATGAAGTGTTTCATATACTTCCTCAAACACAATAAATCCCAACTAAGTAGCAACTAAACAAACAAGAATTTTCCCTTTACAAACGTGGGGTCCCACAGTGATTGAATTTTGTATCTTGTTACCTTAGGTGCTTCATCATTATAGATGTGTGGAAATGGGCTTCTGCCATGAGTTGATGAATGTCCCCACAGGTTGGTGTGTCAGTGGTCTGATCCCCACGGAGATGCTATTGGGGGTGATGGGCCTTCCAAAGGTGGAGGCTAGAGGGAGGCTTCTAGCTCACTTGGGGGCATGCCCTCACACTGTGGTACCTAGATCGCTCCTGTTTGTCTTCATGCTTCTTGGCTCATGCAGGTTCTCCTCACATCATGTTTTACCCTCTCCAGAGGTTCTAAGGTGACCACTCCGAAGCCATGAGGCGAAATAAACCTTTTCCCGTTATAAGCTAATGGCTTCGGCTATTTCAGGATAGCCACACAAAGCTGGCTAAAATAACTTCTATTCCCAAGGAAGTACATTTCAAATATAAAAGTTTTCAAATACCCAGGTGTCTAGAAAACAAGAGGATATCATGTATCCCGGACTGGCTTCAAATTTGCTATATAGCCAAGGGTGTTCTTGAACTTCTGATCCTCCTACCTCTATGTTTCCAATACCACTGTGCCTGGTTTGTGTAGTACTAAGTAGCAATCGGTGCGTGCTAGGCAAGCACTCTATCCACTGAGCCATATCCCCAGCCTTCACTTACGTTCATAATGATGTCAATTGTCAATGTGATGCATGTACTTTTGATTGCTTTCTTCATGATAATACAGCCTCACAAGTGCAACAAGCATTGATACAGGCTGTAGGCTCTAGAAAGCTAAATGGGGACAAGCCAGTGTCTCTCTCTCTCTCTCTCTCTCTCTCTCTCTCTCTCTCTCTCACACACACACACACACACACACACACACACACACACATCTCAACAGTAGATTGCACTGGCAACTATACAAAGCAATGGAGCCTGTAGTTGGAAAATTTTCAGGAAATGGTAAAGTTAGTTACCAAGTTAGAGACAGAATTGTTTTTAAACTTATTTTCATAAAATTTTACTGACTCATTTACTTTTATACAAGGTTTCACTTTGTAGCTCAGGCTGGTCTTGAACTTATGATCCTCCTTCTGCCATCCCACAGGAATACGGGTAGGGATGGAAGCCAGAGCCTCGCATGTTAGACAAGCACTTTACTACTGAGCTGCACCTATCCCTAGCCTGAGACCTAAAGCTTCAAATTACAAATACATGCACTTCTAGCCAGCAAGATGATTCAGAGGACAAAGGAGCCTGACGATCTAAGTTCAGTCCTCAGAACCTGCAAGGCAAAAGAGAGAATCTACTCACACAAGTTGAGTCTGACCTTCATGTGCATGCCATGACACACAAGCTCACAAGTGTGCACACGTGTGTGCTCGCTCATGCACATATGCACACAAACAAATATAATTTAAAACAATGAATACATAAACACAAACACACACATTCGTTCATATGTCTGCTCTTTGTGTTGGGTATTATTTTGGGTTGGGTTGGGTTGGGCTTTGTGTGTGTGTGTGTGTGTGTGTGTGTGTGTGTGTGTGTGTGTGTGTGTAATTCAAACAATCTAGGTAGAAAGAGTCTTTTCGATGACAGAGTTGCAATGAATAGAGTCCCAGCTGGCAGCAGCACCTCTAATCTCCATACCCACTGGCAGGCAGCCGGCCAGACACAGCTAAAGAAACAAATGGCCAAGCGCCAGGGTGGGTGTGCAAAGCCAGGAGCCTCTGTGTACCCCACAGAAGACAGGAACAAAGCTCTGCCTGTGGCCTGAGAACACTCGTAGTCTTCATAGGGAGTCTCCAGACAGGTCAGTTGTTGGGAAGCAACAAGCTTAGACCCAGCATCCAAAGCAGATCCTGGGGGGGGGGGGGGGGGAGGGTGTCAAACCCTATGTAGCTACTTACAGACCCGGGACCACGGGGAAACTATTGTGGGCCTTCATGTCCTTATCCATTAGGAGTAAGTGAGACATGAACTTTGAGACATTAGAATGGCATTCGGGGCACAAGAAATACTTTTAAAATGTTTGCACTACTTAGGTTTTTTTTTTTTTAAGAGTTCTTTTTATCATTTCAAATGTTTTATTTTTGATATTTATTTTCATGTGCGCCTGAGTGCACACACATGGAGGCCAGAGAAGAGCTTGCAGGAGTTGGTTCTCCTTTTAGACAAGGTTTCACTTTGTAGCTCAGGCTGGTCCTGAACTTATGATTCTCCTTCTGCCAACCTCTGGAGTACAGGAATACAGGTAGGGATGGAAACCAGAGCCTCACATGTTAGACTCGCGCTTTACAACTGAGCTGCACCTATCTCTAGCCAAGGAGGCCAGAAAATTGCTTAGGATCCCCTCTAACTGGAGTTATAAGCACCTGAGAGCTGACGTGGATACAACAGCCCTCCCACCACTTCCTTGTTTCTGCCACATCTCCAGCCTTGTCTCTGGCCATGCTCACCTGCCCCTGGCATCCAGAATCCTGTCTGCCCCTGTATCAGTTCACCAAGATGGCAGAAACCTGTACCTACTGCCAGCCTGAGACCTGAGCAACACAATAAATGTCTCAGCCTGGGCACAGGATGGGGTGAGCGCATGGTTGCATGAAAAGTACCCACCTATGTGCTTGGGGCACTGGAGATCAGGAGTACTGAGTGGGACCGAAGGAGCCAGTCTACCTGCTTCTCATGTCTCCAGTCCTAGCAGCCAGGCCTGGCCAAAGGGAGGGGGATGCTGTGGACATATGTTCTGTATTAAGAGAGGAGGTGTTTTATAGGGCGTATTGAAATAGTCTGGGGGCTTTGCAGACTTCTTTCCTGTATCTTGAAGGAGCCACACATGCCCTCCCCACAGGGTCTCCACCCATCCAAAGTCTGTCTCTCCCCCTGTTTCCTTTGGCCTGGCAAACTGCCTAGGCTGATTGCCTTGTGTAGCTCGTGTGCCCCAGGAATCCACCCATTGGGAAGACCCTCTAGACCACAATTTTTAGGTAAATTCTCAAACTTTTCAGTCTAGAACTTGCTATTGAGCTGGGGCATGATCCTCCTGCCTCTGTCCCCTGAGTTACTGGTGTGCATAATACCACAGCCAGCTCAACATAAACCTGGGTTCTCCACCAGAACAGTTATTTTTCCAGACCCTGTTCATTCAACTCCTCTGACTTGTTCTGTTCAGGGTTTAAGGGCAGTTCTGTGTATCTGGTGTGTTTGTGTGTGTGTGTGTGTGTGTGTGTGTCTGTCTGTCTGTCTGTCTGTGTTTATGTCTATGTCTTTCTATCTGTGTGTATATGGTGTGTATGTAAGTGTACATTTGTGTGTCTGTGTATGTAAATGTCTATATGCATACCGAACATTTTCAAACCCTGTTCCAGAGCTGAAGGCCGGGCTAGGCTGGGGGCTCAGGGGTAGAGTCCTTGCCCTGGCCACGCCCAGGCTTCCATTCCCAACACTGCAAAAAGCTAAGGAGCTGAAGATGGGGGAAGAGGCAGAGTAGGTCAGCAGTGGGTACCAGTATTGGCTTCTAGGATTCAATTGCCCAGATGCCAGGCTCTTTGGAGGGAAGGGAGCCCTGCAGGTCATGGAGCCTGTGCTTCAGCTGTGTCCCAGTAGCATGGAGCCATCCCTACACTGAGCAAGGCTTGAGGCCTGCCTTTCTATATCTTAGATGATGATTGGCGGCCTGGTTGCAATGGTGGCAAGGAGAGAGCTTTGTAAAAGAAAACCTCTCAGCCTTCACTGCTTGGTGCTGGGTGGAAAACAGAACAGGCTCAGCGGTCAGGAAGCTACTGGCTGCCTCAGGACCACGTAAAGCTAACTCATTCGGCAGTCTACTGTATCTGAGTGTGCAAACTCACACATGCACGTGAATGGGAGTTTGTGTGATGGTGTGAACACACACAGTGGCCTGAAAAGGACTTGGAATTTCTCCTGTTCATCTCTGCCTCAGTCCCTTGAGACAGCATCCATCACCGAACCTGGAGCTTGCTGTTTTCCAGCTAGGCTGACTGGCTAGTTGCCAAGCAAGGATCCGCTCACCAACTGGCCCTGCCCACTTCTACCCCTGGCCCTGGGATTATAGAAGCACACGACAACATCTATCTTTTTACATTGATACTGGGAACCAAAACTCAGGTCCTGGTGCTTGCACAGTGACAAAATTAGGGTTTCTTTTGCTGTGATAAAGTCTCATAACCTAAAGCAACTTGGGGGAGAAGGGTTTATTTCACTTACACTTCTACATCATAGACTGTCATCAAAGGGTGATAGAGCAGGAGCCTAGGGGCAGGAGCTGATGCACAGGCCACACAGTGGCCTCCAGTGGTGCTACTTACTGACTTGCTCCCTATGGCTTGCTCTTCTTAGAGCGTCCAAGACCACTCATGATGAGCAGAACCTTCCCCCATCACTCACTAATTAAGAAAATGCCCTGCAGGTTTGCGTACAGCCTTCTATTATGAAGATGATTCCTCCATTAAATTCTCCTTCTCTCAGATGACTCCGGCTTGAGCCAAGTTGACATAAAAACTAGCCGGAAGACACAGCACGTCCTCTTACCCACCAAAACATCTCCCAAGTCCCTAGACAGCCGACTTCTGATTCTAAGGCCAGCAACCTCCTTTCACTGTCTTTAATCGCAAACCAGGAAAGTTGGAAGGCAGCTCAGCCACAAGGTTCCAACTGGCCCTCCAGGAGAGTTGTTTCTTGCACCTCCCTAGCTGTGCCCAGCCCCAGCAGGGCTGAGTCATGGAAAAGTTAGTTCTGCTCACTTCTCCCATCAAGCCCACAAAGGCTTCTTTCACGTTGTCAGGAGGGGAATGAAAAAGTGTGGGGCCCTCCACCCAAAGCTGGGATGCAACATTTCAAGCTTCTCTCTAGAGCTAGACTCAGTACCTCCTGCATCAAGAAAGCAGAATGAACGAGCACCAAGGGGGAAAGGGGACACATATCCCATATTACAACTTTCTTGTTGAAATCAGCCTGCTTAGTTGTACCGCCTTAACCCAGTGCTTCCCCCCACTCCTATCTTCCTGGGAACGGAGGTGTAGGGAGGGGGATGGATAAAGACAGTTACAGCTCATCTCTGGAAAGCTGATGCTGGAGGAAGCCTTAAGCTCACAGACACCAGGACCACAAAATCCACATCCTGGTAGACCTTGGATCTGACAGTCGATTTTGGAATTACCTGGCAGGTTTTTGTTTGGTTGTTTGTTTTGTTAGTTTGTCGGGGGGGGGGGTGTTTTTTCTTTTATTTTGAGTTATTGTTGTTGTTGTTGCTGCTGCTGCTGCTGATGATGATGTTGCTGCTCCCCTCTGACTCCAGCTCAAACTCAACATGGAGCAGACTGTAATGGCTTGAGATGCTTATTTATCTGTTGGGCCCAATTTCCTTCTTACGTTGAAAGGGCACGCGACACCCACCTCCCCAGACCATTCAGGAAATTAGAGTGTGTATAAGACACGTGTGAAGGTCCATTGGGGTTCACAGTGTCTTTCCACCTCTGTCCCAAACACATACACACACACACACACACACACACACACCTATGGGACCATGGACTCAGCTGGTCTAGCATCTGAACTGAATGTCTTTCTCTGAGTGGCGGATCTCTGGGTGTTAGTGACCTTTGCTATGAAACAAGTAGAGAAGAGGCTGTGATCAAGAGACAAGTCCTTGGCTTTACAAAGTTTGGGGGTTGTTAGCCTTACATGGAGAGAAAGGCCTAAAGCAAAAAGAATAGCTCATTAGCACCAGCACGGTGTTGAAAGCACCAGTAGCTTAGAGGTGCAGTGTCCCAGGTTAGCCACTAGGCGTCTCCAAGGATAATAGATGAGCGCAGACGCTATGCAGCGTTTTGGGGGTCTCCCCTCGTTGGCGTCTAGTACATAGGCCTTAGGAACTGCCGGGCGCCAAGAGTCCGACTTTCCCTGGCTGCCATTTCTTTCCTGTTGTTTTATAGACCTGGAAGATGGGGAGAAATGGCCACCATGAAGGGGTGGGATCTAAGGAATGGCCAGCCCTTCTGACAGTTCTTTAAAAAGAAGAACGGAGCCTGCAGGGACTCTCCACTGCAGTCCTTGGCCGCGCCTGTCCTCCACCTCTCTCCGGCCTTCTTGCCAGACTGGGGTGGGATAGGAAGAGAAATTGGGTCCGGATTGAATCCCTCTCTCCTGTACTTCCTGGCTGGGTAACCTGGGAAATGGGATGACAAAGTCCCCAAAGCGAGGTCAGCTGGAGGTAGAATCCACGCAGGAGAGTGGCTTCCTAGCCCCCTTCAACCCTTATGCTCTACCAAAAACTTGAGAGTTCTCACGACAACTTCTCCCCAGAACTACAGTAGCTGGCAAAAGAGGAGGCGCTCTCCACCCCCTCCCCCTCCCCAAATCAGCACTTCTCAAAGGGACTTGTTCACACCCAGGCGGGGGAAGGGGGAAGGGGGGATTATTAAAAGCACAGTTAGTTCCTTGTGCACCCAGGGCCTGCTGGATCCGTCTTTGAGGCTGAGGCCCAGGACTCCCAGCCTGAACACGTCCAGGGCTGGAAAGGGCTGCCCCAGATTACAGGGCAGGCTCCCTGGCTGTCTCTCCCTCTCCCGCCCAGGGATGTGCAGAGGGGGCGGGTGGCAAGTCTCATCAGCACTTTTCACTGGGCCTGCTTTTCGTGACTCACCTCCTAGACTTCCCGCAACAGGCAAGTCTAAATAGCTGCGTCCCGCCCTCCCAACAGGGAGCCGTTCTTGCAAAGGGTGGGCAAGAGGTTACAAGGTGGGTGCCTAACAGGTCAGCGGAGGTAAGGGCACCCAGAGAGGGGGGCAGTGTATGAACTGAACAGTGGCATAGGTCTGAAGACGTGTTGTTTACAGGCTTTTGCTATTAAGGAAATTGCTGTCAGTCAAGGTAATTCTAGCCCAGATAAGCAATAAATATGCTCCCAGCTAATCTAATAGGGATTTTATTGGCACCTGGGGTTAGAGGTTCCTTTACCCTGCTCCCCTTTCTCTCAAAACAAAATCCTGCTTCCCAGAGGTCCCTCTACCTCAATGTGAGAGACTTCACGCTAATACAACTTCGGATGTACACTCTTTGAAGGAAACCGGGAACGATGAAACACATAACCTCCTGGTCCTACCTGGAGGCAGGAGGATGACCAAGTGACCTGAAATGAACCCTTGGTGACCCAACTGCATCAAGGCATGCGTGAGCTTCCTTGCCTGGCCGCTCAGGGGTGGTCACCTGGCCCAGGCTGGGAGGAATGTCTGATCGGGCAAGCTGGCTTGCCAGAGTTGGTTGCAGCGTGTTCGAGTTCCGGCTGCGAGCCCTCGGGGACTAGGGCAGCAAGTCCCAGCTTGCAGAAATGAGAAGCGAGTCCCCGGAGAGTGCGAGACGCAGAGAGACCGGGTGCGCGCCCAGGCGCGTGCCCCGCCGCCGCGCAGGGGGAGGGGAAGTCGCTGCAGCCACTCAGAGGCACGGTAGTGAAGCCTCCCAACAACTTTAACTGTCAATCAGACTTAATGGGGTATTAAAAAAAAAAAAAGGAGGGGGCGCCCTTTCGGTCCACGCCGCAGCTGCCCCGCGGACGAAGTAATAGGGCGGCGCAGACTAGGGCGTCCTATCCACGAGTGCTCCAAGGCCCGACCAAGTTGGAAAGAACAAAAAAGAAGGCAATAAATACTAAACGGGAGGGGGAAGAGAGAGAGGGAGCCACACCGAGCGGCAACTCCCAGCCTGGGCTGCAAGAGAGGGAGGAGGGAGCCAGAGAGAGAGAGAGAGAGAGAGAGAGAGAGAGAGAGAGAGAGAGAGAGAGAGAGAGAGAGAGAGAGAGAGAGAGAGAGAGAGAGAGAGAGAGAGAGAGCGGGCGCGCGCGAGGGCGAGCTGTGCACGGGAAGAAACTGACACCCGGACCCCCCACTTCTCCTGCACGGTGCTGGCAATCAGATCGCGTTTAAGCAATTTCCTGAGCCCAAGAATAGCAATGAGTCGGGAGACTTTCGCGGACTGAAATTGGGAGCTGCAATCACTCCCCAGGTTTTGTGTGTGGTGTTTTTGTGTGTGGTTTTTTTTCCCCCTTTTCTTTTTCTGGAGAAAGTTGGAGGGGGCGCTACAATTGGGAAACAGCTTTTTTGTTTGTTTGTTTTTTTAATCTTGCACTTTGAAACCGCGGACTGTAGCAGTGTGCGCGCTTGTGGTTGGTGCTTTTTTTTTTTTTCTTCGTCCCTGGCCTTGCTTAAACTCCTCTGCCGGTCTGTAAACATTACCTGTGAATTTCCCAGCCGAAACGGCTGTTGGGGCAAGAAACTTGTTAAAACTTCCCACCCCTGGACTCCCCACCGTCCCAATCTTCTGAGACGCTTTTCTCCTCTCCGCCAGAGCAGAGTTTATCTCTTTTTTCTTTTTTTTTTTTCTTCTCCCCCCACCCCCATTTTTTCTCGCCCAATCCTTTGCATCTGGAAAGAGATCAGATCAAGAGTGACCAGGTGGGACCCCTCCTTTTCCTTATTTAGTTTATTATTGTTTGGGGGTGTTTTCTTTCTTTTTTTAATTCCTGTTTTGCTTAGTCCGGGGAGTGTCCACCGCCTCCTACCTCCTCCCCCTGTGCCCGGCTCCGCCGCGCGGAGGATGGTGTGGAAATGGCTGGGCGCGCTGGTAGTGTTTCCTCTGCAAATGATCTATCTGGTAACCAAAGCAGCCGTGGGACTGCTGTTGCCCCCCAAGCTTCGGGACTTGTCGCGGGAGTCAGTCCTCATCACCGGCGGTGGGAGAGGCATCGGGCGCCACCTCGCTCGGGAGTTCGCAGAGCGTGGCGCCAGAAAGGTACACGGCGTGGGGGCGGGGTGGCACTGCGACACCTGGAAGTGGGAGCTGTGGGTAAAGGGACTCTGGCGCGCAGGGAGGGGGAGGCGTTGGAGGGGGGTGCTCCCACCTGCTGCGGGTGCGGAAACCAGAGCCAAGGATCTGAAAGTCTCAGGTCACCAACTCCTTGCATCACCTGGGACTGCGAAGCCAGTCGGTTTCAACCTTAGTAAAATTTCCGGGCACCGGACTGTCTGTTTTGGCAGGCCCTGAGCTGCTCGGCTCCTCTGGGATTGGTATCTCGTTGGCTATTTACCCCCACCAACTACCATACCTAGAACACCCACCCATCCTGTCTCCCTCTCTAAGGTGTAGTGCCCCCCCCCCCCTCTCTTTGCCGGCACCCTGCTGAGCGCAGAGTGTGCGCGCCTCTGGGTAGAGCTGGAAGCCAAGCCGCCTGCTAGCTTGCGCTTGGTATTTTGCTTGGCAACTCGCTGCCTAGTCCCAAGCTGAGAGGTTGCGGCTCTGCAGGGACGTGGGGCGGGGGGGGGGGGGGGGGGGTACACGGTTCAGATTTATAAAGGAGGGAGTTGACGTGGATGGTCTAGCCCGGCTGAAAGACTGGGAGGCCCAGGTGTTTAAAATCCTGAAAGAGGAGTGCGGAGGGGGGGGGGGGGGGGTAGCCAGCCGCTGATAAAGAGCCCTTGTCCTCACCTTCAACCTTGATTCCCACCCCCCCACCACCCCACGCGCCGCCCTCTTCAACGGAGGGGATCCTTCTCCACTAGATTGGGAGGTGGCACTGTGCCCCACTGACCACCGCCTCTTATTATGTGAGTGACACTAGTTCCCCTTGCTCCAGGTTTTGGAGACTGGTGTAGCAGAGTACTGGAGGGAGAGCCAGCTGTCACCCAACTTGTAACTGCAGACCAGGCTGACTCACCCAGTGGCAAGAGCAATGGAGAGGGATTTGAGGCCGGCAGGCCGGGCTGTCTCCAGCCGGCCCTCGAAGACGAAGAACAAACTAGGGAATTAGTTTGAAATTTAAACTGTTGCTAAGGAGGGGGGTGGGAGGACCAGGCTAGCCAGCTGATCTGACATGGAGCCGCATACCTTGGGGATTAGAGTAAATACGCTCTGTGGAAAGCCAAACCTTCACGTAATTCCAGGTTGCTTTTGTTTTGTTAAATACTGCCCTGAGATTTACAATTCCTTCGGTGGCTGAGACTGAACTTTGGAGTCTGAACTATCATCCAAAGCTGATTGCCCATTAACTCTTCCCCGGCCAAGCTGTTCTAGCACAGCTGGGGCTGGGGTCCTCCAGCTGTCCAGGGCTCCTGAATCTCCTTGGGTGGTTTGGACAGCTGTTTAACCTTGCCTTTGGAAGGGGGGTTCAGAAGTGTTTTTAACCCTTGGAGTTGCTGAATTAAAAGGAAATAAGGGTTGTTCTCACCAGTTTCTCTTCTTGGGGTGTGTGTTGGGGGGAAGAGGGTCTCCATGGAACTCTTCCAAAGCTCTTTGTGGAGGGGGACCAAGAGAGCAGAGAAGGGGACCCTCACAGAGGGGATACTTGTGACAGTTGCTTATGCTTGACACAGTGTGTCTCAGTTGCCTGAATCTTCCAGCTGGCTCTGGTCCTGACGCTCTTCCACTGTTCTTGTGGCAGACTGCAGTAGCTTATGAGAAAGGCTTTTGTCAATCTGGAAAAACTTGACCGACTGTAAACAATCCTAAATTGAAGGCAGAAGTAGGCTTGTTGGGGTGGGGGTAGGGAGTGGTAGGAGATGTGAGGGCAGAGTGGATTAGACAGGTCCATACCCTGGAAGGCACAACCTCACCTATTTTGGAAAGGACAAGCTTTTCCAGGAAACAAGCCCAGGCTGATGAGAAATAGGTCTTTAATTGGTGGCAGGGTCGCCTAAAAGAAAATCCAGGGGAGCCTGGGAAACTCCTGGTGCCATTTCCTTGGCTGGCAGAATAACCCCCTTCTCTCTCCCTCCCCCGCCCCCCCAGAGCTCCCTGAAATAACTATCTGCAGTTACTGGAGCACTGGATTCAGAAAGCCCTTTCTCCAGCCATATCTGTGGGAAGATAGACTCTATCCTCTTAGCTGAGTGCAACTAGGGTCAGCGTGTGCACAACCCCCCAGACTCAGGAGTGTTTAGCTCCCTCTGGGCTTGGCAACAAAGGGCTGACTGCTGTAGGGGGTTGATTAGGTGTGAACTGGGCACTGGGGGGTGGCCCAGGAGTGTGGGAGGAAGCCAGGAGAGGTCTGTGGTGCCCCAGGTACAAAGAGGTAACCACCAGCACAAGTCTTGGTGAAAGTAGCGGCTGCCACGGCGAGAAATCCCTGCCTGGGTTCTGGTGAGACTGAATCTAGGAGAGATTCCCTAAATGGGGAAAGAAAGAAGGCTCAGAGCCTTGTGCAAACAGCTGGCATGTCCAGGAGGGGGCGGGCAACCCAGTTTCCCATAATGACCTTGAGTTAAGTAGGATTTGCAATATTTGTAGACCCATGGGGAGCCTCAGGCTACAAAGCTGACCCAAATAAAGGGTTTCTTTTTTTTAAAATATATATATTTCATTTACGTGTGTGTGTGTGTGTGTGTGTGTGTGTGTGTGCGCGCGCGCGCGCGCGCGTGTGCATGTGTGTCCCCTAGAGCTGTAGTTATAGCCTGATGTAGGTGCTTAGAACTAAACTCTGGTCCTCTGAAAAGAGCAGCATATGCTCCTAACCACTGGGCAATCCCTCCAGCCCTTAACTTGAGTGTCTTAAAGGAACACCAATGTCTGGAATTCAAAAGTTCTTTATCACAAAACAGCTCTCCCTACCCACAAGACACCAAGATGAGCCGAGACAGAAACAGTAAACTCTAGGGACTCAGAGGGAAGGTTCTTGTTGGTTCATCCCCTGAGCAAAACTTTTTTTTAAAGTTTGTTGTGCCCCCATAATTGCTCCCCACAAAACAGTCAAAACTCGGGCCTATGATCACATCTATAAGTTTAGCAGCGTTTTAACAAGAGCTCTTGACTGAAGCAGAAGGAAGATGTATGGGGGGGATTGTTTGGAAGAATTTGGGTACCCCACCTTTTGGTCCAGCTAGAGGCAAGCATCCCTACCATGACTGAATTCCTACAGAAGAGCGCCCAGTCAAGCGAGCATCCCCACTGAGAGCCCACGGCCCTATTTCAGGGAGGCAGTCTAAGAAGCAGCTTGAGTTGCATCTGCCTCAGTATTTCTGCATTTATAGTGCATGTGAGCATGTGAGCTAGCCAGGGCCTGGCCTTCAGGCCCATTTGTAAGTTTCATTCTCTTCCCTTCCTTTCTGTGCTCTTCTTCCGGCTCCCAGCAGCTCGTGCTCACCATTGCCTTGACTAGAGACCCAGTTCAAAGCTTGCCTATGGCATCTGGCAAGTGATGGCACAGCTCTGGGCTGGCAGCAGAGGCGGAAGGCAGGTAGAGGTATACCAAAAATTCCTAAAGACTGATCAACATCACACCTAGACGTTACAGCAAAAGCAAAAATTAGTATGTGGCAGCTTCCAGTGGCCTTTGTCATAACTTAACACACCAACTAGCTTGTGACAGACAGATGACGTGACGTGTAGAGAAGCAGAAGGAACTGGACCTTGTCAGTGACTGTCTCAGCCTTTCCTGCTGGTCATCAGATCTCTCTGAGTGAAGAATGAACGGGTTGGAAGATACACTGTCCCCCCGCCCCCCGCCCCCCGCATCTATAATACACTCCGTACCCACTTCCAGCCCCTTCAGCAACACCTAGCCACCAATTATACACTTTGAGAAGGCAGTCTCTGTACTTACAAGCAAGTGTCCTTCTACCTAGGAAAGGGGTCTGGTTGATACAGTCCTTAGGTCATTCCTAAAGTCACGTTGCCACCATCAGAGAGTCCTTCACATTTGATAGGTTCTCTGTTGGAAATTTTCAGGCTGCAGAGATGTCTCCGCAGTGAAGGGGACTGATCATTCTTCCAGAGGACCTATGTTTGATTCCCAGCATCCACGTGGCAACTCACAACTGTCTGTAACAGTTTTAGAGGATCTAACACCCTCTTCTGGATTCTACAGGCACTGCTGCGTGTAGTACACATGCATGCAAAGAAAACATTTGTACACATAAACAAATCTCAAAAGGGGGGAGTAGTTGCTGCCAACACTTAACATAGAAGAATACAGCCTTCCCAGCCTGCCCTCACCAGGGCCTGGGGCAGTTACGGCGTGCCTTTGTTCAGGTTTTTTCAGGCTACAGTAGGGAAAGTAGAACTAGGTAGGCTCGGGCTTATAATCTTCACCCTCAAGTTACTATAAGTTTCTAGAAACGCGTGCTGACATCTACTTGGGTTCCTGGCTCCTGGTGATACTTTGAACTGTCAGGCAAACTGTGATCATCTGTATTACTGATGATGTGAGTGACTGAGGTCACATGCAGGGTTATGGTCATACCATGACTGTCATTGTACATAGTAGTCATCCCACCGGAGGCTGTAACATTGTGGAAGAAGGTGGAATTACATGTGGCTGTGGCAACATCTGTAGTATGGTAACACACACGCCTTCTTACATCATTGTTTTGGGTGGACTTGATGGCACTTGGAGGCATGTGTGACATGTAGATTGTGTCCAAGATGAAGTTGAGACAAAGGCCCTTTGCTAGAACCCGTCGATGAACCCCTGATTCACAAACCCCAGTTTCACAACCAGAGTTTCTCTTTCTTGAGCCAGATAATCTCAGCTCCACCCAACTGCCTCCCTCTGGGTCACAGAGAGGTCAGACAGGAGCTGTTAAGTCCTGGGGCCTAATATACAGAGGGCTCTGGAGAGGGAGTCTGGCAAGCAGGGCAGGAGTCAACAGGATGCAGGCAGGATGTGGATAAGCCCACTTATTCAAAGAACCAGGTTGAGGTGTATTTAAATACAATGGATGGGATGGGTGCCAAAGGGTCAGACTAATTTTAAGCCAGGCTTGGCAACCCAGGTTTGTAATTCCAGCCCTTGAGAGGAGAAGCACGCCCATCAGGAGCTCAAGGCCAGCCTTTGCTACATGCTGTTTTGTTTCCTTTTGTTGGGATTTTTTTTATATAGTTTACTTATTTATTTTATATGGATGTGTGTATGCCTGAGTGTTTGTAAGGACACCATCTAGGCACCGGTGGCCTTGAAGGACACAAGAGGACTTCAGATCCCATGAAGCTGAAGTTACAAGTGTTGGTCAACTTCCCTGTGTGGGTGCTGGCAACAGAACCCCAGTCCTCTGGAAGAGAAGCAAGTGTTCTTTACTGCTGAGTCATCTCTCCAGCCCTCATAGCAGGGGAAGGAGTGACTAACTGGGAGTAGTACATCAGAGATGCGTGGCCCACTGTTAAAGAATTGCTACTGGGTCCTTAGGCCCAAAATCTGGATCCTGGCTACCCTAGAAGGTGAGGGTTGTCCACCTTTTCTCAATACACCAATTAAATTAAACAGACAAGGGCTAGCAAGAAAGCCCATCTTTGGGGTACTGTTAAGGGTTGACCTCTTAAGGAAAAGACCAGAGATATGCGTAAGTAAGTCCTGGTCACAAAAAAAGGGACACATGCAAGTGTCTCTCTTTATATCATAAGATGAGCCCTCGCTCCCTCTTGCCAAACCTGAGACCACCAAGCTAGAGCCTCACACATATCTATGACCTCTGAACCTGCAGGGTCGGAAAGGTCATGCAAGGAGGGAAATTTTGGGAGACTTCTGGAAGGAGGTGACTGCCATGGGAGAATGCAGTAAAGGCCTACGTCTTCCTGGATGGTGACCCTAGGGAAGGTAGATCATGGAGTCTTCCTTTCAATATATTAGCATCTTCTAAGATCACTTGTAGCTGGAGGTGGAGGTAGGGCGGGGCAGGAAGGTGTCGCATTCTCCCCTACTCCACCCACTAGGAAATACCAGAGGCCCCATTCCTTTTAGCATGGACCTGACTACCGTTATGTTGGTAGCTGCCATGGTAACTAGACCAAGGTATTTTCCACTCCAAGATGGGCAAGTAACTGTTGAAGGTATAAAGTTTTGAGCAAAAACCCATAGAACCCTCTAGATGCTTATGAACAAAATGAATGCACATCCTTGGAGGGCAGAGCAGTGAAAGCCAGGATGTGGAACCCATGATTGCGGTGAGCCCAGAGTCATGGGTAACCATGGCAGCTCACTATACTGTGGCTGCTGTTTTGCAAGCCTGTGCCTCAAAATCCTTTAGGAGGGAAGAGGCCTGCACAGGCTCTGGCTTTTCTTGCTTTTGGTTCTGGCATGGTGACTGATACTTGGTGGCACTTCATGAGTGACTGTTGTCTGAATAGACATAGGACCCACATTCCCTTGCTATTGAAAACTCATGTTTACTGAGAACCTATTACATGCCATGACCTTCTAGTCAATTCATACATGGCAGGGCCACTATCTCCTGATAGTAACCTATATTAGCCACTCTTTTTTTTTTTTCTCATCACTGTAGCAAAATACCTGGCAAAAGCAGTCTAAGTGGGGGCGGGGGGGAAAGGTATCGTGGCTCACAGTTTGAAGGTTACAATCCATTATGGCGGGAAGGCATGCTGACGGGAGTGTGAGCAGCTGATCACATTTCCACAGTCAGGAGGATTTGGATGTTCAACTCAATTTCTCCTTTTTATTCAGTCCTGGACCCAGACTACATTCAGTGTGGGTCTTTCTAGCCCAATGAGCATACCCAGATATTTGTCTACGGAGTGACTGTAGATCCTGTCAAACTGACAGTTATTGTCCACTGTCACACCTTCCAGTGAGACTACCATTGTTGTCCTCTGCTGACAACTACGACTATAAGAAAAGACAACCTAAAGTCAGCCAGCTGTGGACCAGGATGGATCCACTGGTAAAGCATGAGGCCTGAGTGTGTATCCCCAGTACTTATGTAAAGAGCTACGTGCAGCAGCTCATGCTTATAAGGCTGGCACTGAGAGACAGGCCTGCAAGCCCTGAGGCTTGCTGCTTCACCAGCCAACCTGGCCTACTTGGTGAGGGAGTATGAGCAGCTGATCACATTTCATAGTCAGGAGGATTCGGATGCTCAACTCAATTTCTCCTGACCTGGGTCCAGGTCTAGGTCCATCCTGAACCCAGCCTATGTTCAGTGTGGGTCTTTCTAACCCAATGAGCTCCAGGCCATTAAATGGCCCTGTCTAAATAAATAAATAAATAAGTAAGTAAATAAATAAATAAAGTGGAGATTGACTGAAGAAGATGTAAACCTCTGGCCTCACATACACAGGCACACAGAGACACAAACTCATAGCTCCTAAAAGACCTCAGAGTCTCTGCCCCTAATATTACCTCTGCTGCCACTCATTGATTGCATGGAAGAGACTCCTCACAGCCTCCCTGTCTCTAACAGCCAGGTGGTCTACTCTGGTCAGACCACAGCAGTACCAGTTCCTTTGGTAGAGTCTGGAGGAGTCCTTACGGTTCTAACGATTCTGGGATTGGGTGCTTCAGATCTCGCTGCCGTGCTCGTAGAATGATACTGCGCTCAGCCTGCCCATCTGGATGCTCCACTCACCTTACCTTTATTGTTCACTGCCCCTTGGTCATCCTCAGCAGAAACTGCCAGAGGAGCCAGGCCTGCCTGTGCCAGCCTGTCCTCCTGGGCTAGCCCTGCTGGGTTTGTCTACTGACTTTATCGGGTCATTTGCCAACATCCATGAGCAAAAATGGTGGAGGGGACTTCTCACTGTTGAGAGGAAACCTCTCCATTCTTCAGAGTTAGGAGTTCAAAGGGACAAAGTAAACAGCCACCAGAGTGGTCTAGTGGCTGTCTATACACCTCCTGTGCAAGCTTTGCAAAGGTATAAAGTCACCATGCTACGCTAGTAGACGGAGGTATTTGCTAGGTCAATGTCTGGGGCCATTTTTGTGGGTGTGAGATCTGCTTTTCCTCTTACAATCTCAATCCCTTGATTTGGCAGTTCTGAGGTGGCAGAACCAACTCCCCTCCCACCTTACCACCCCACTTCCAATCCCCCCACCCTCCACCCCATGTTCTTGCAGCTCCTGCTTCCTAACACACAGTTACCTACAGCCTGTCACTTGTCACAACCACATTGAAGGTCACCATGTGGGTAGGGCCAGTATGACCACAGAGGACAACTTCACCTTCACGTGGGCAAATGGTGCTGCCAGACACACCCACGTGGGGCCCCATCCACCCTGGGCCCCACCTCCCAACAGCCTCAGCTTAACAAAGACCTAGCAATCTGTCCTGCCCATCACAGCCACTTCCCTGTGAACACTCAGTGGAGAGGCCAAGGACCTTATGGATGGCAAGACACAGGTTCCGTGTGGGCTGGAGACTGTGCTCCCCTGGGGATTTGCACCTCCTTGGCTGTGACACAACTATTGTCTTGCATCATGCACGTGTGCTTCTCAAGGAACAAGTGTAATGAAGCAATTCCGATTTGGAGCTCAGGAGTCAAGAACAGCAAAGTTCACAGTTTGCCTCTTCCGTTTGCTCACCGAGTTGCCCCTGGCAAGGTTGCTAAACCTCTCCCTGACATTCACTTTTCCTTCTCTGCCAAATGGAATTAGGTAAGATAATTTGTGTAAAGGTCAGAGCATGGAGTGAGTGATCAGGAAGTGTTGACCACAATGGCGAGGGCTACAGGCTGTCGACTGGAAGGCAGGTACAGTTTGTTGTGTCCTTTGAACTGATGCTGATAGGTTGCCGTGGATTGCTAGGCTGCGGGTCCTGGCTGGGGGTGGGGGTCATGGACCGTGATTGCCATCTGAGTTTCTATGCTCATGCGTCTGGTGCTCACAAACTTGGGGCTTTCAGAATAGTGGACGGTGTCTCAGAAAGGTTTCCAGATGTCAGAAGCCCGGCCTGGAACTCAACTGGACTAACTGTAAGGTGTTAGACTGTGTTCCTTCTGGAAGCTGCTTCCTTCCCCTTCCAAATTCCCCTCCCACCACAGTCCTCAGTTTTGACCCTTGTTCAGACTTCCATTCCAGAGTCCTTGAATTTATCTCTCTGGACCCACAACAGACTCTTCTGTCTCCATCCATTCAGCAGGAGCCAAAACACAGAATCCCACACATCATATATGCTGAGCAGGTTCTCTGCCACCTCTCTGTAGCCCCAGCCCTTCCTTTGCCTGCTTCTTAAAATTTTCTTTTAAACACTGTGCATCTGAAGCAAGGGACATGTGTGCATTTGAAGGCAGTGCCCGTGGAGGCAAAAATAGGGCATCAGATCCCCTGGGGCTGGAGTTACAGGTTGCTGTGAGCCACCATGTGGGTGCTGCAAACTGAACTTAGGTCTTTTGCAAGAGTAGTTTGAGCTCTTGACCATGACACTGTCTCTCCACCCCTCCTTGCCGGCATTTAAGTCACCCTGTGACAGTGTGTGCTAGCTTGAATAATCCAAGATAACCTCCCCTGAAAAATCAAAGGGGTCAACACATTCAGTTCCCTGGGCCTTCCCCCCCCCCTTCCCATGTAAAATAGCATGTACATAGTTTGGGGATTCCAAGATGACCCCTTGGGGGCTGGTTTCCTGTAAGTCACTTCTCTCTCTTTGTATAGGCCTTGGTGTTCTTATCTGTGAAATGAGCATGCTTAGCCCAGCCACCCAGAGATTTTGAAAGAGCTGCCTAATGCTCAGGCTCTCTATCAAGTGCCTTGCCACACTCAACGCCTGTTACAGAAGCCATACACAAAGTCTTTGGGGGCTGGAAGATTTTACCGTCCCAGCAGGCAGTGGAATAGTGGCTGTAGAATCACTGGGGAGAGTTCTCCCTTGGGGAGTAAAACACAAATGGGTGTTAACTCTCCTGCTGAGCCATGGGAGAGGACATTCTGGTCTCCCTGAAGATTCTCCACAAGGGTAGACTGTGGAAGGAAAGGACATCTGGAATTCTACGAGGACACAGGAACCTTGTGGGGATTGCCCAAGTGTAGCAAAGGCCTCTGCTGCAGACCAGGGGAAATGGAGCAGCTGCCTCCATGACCTTAGCATGAGATCAAAAGCCTGTCAGAATGGGAATTCTGATGGACAGGTAGTGCAGGGAGGTTGCCACCATCTTTGACTGCACTATTATGAAAATACTTCCCTCATCTTGAGCATGTCCTGAGTAGGGTCCAAGTAAGATATCAGGATGAGGTAGATGTAGCCACTGGCAAAGGGAAGTGTGTCTAGTAAAGAACAGATGGGAGATGATGAGCTGACAAAGAGTAGGTGTCCAAGAGAGGGGAAGAGAAGGCAAGGAATGACCCCCTGAGCCGGTAGCTACAGAGGGAATTTGGACTTGATTGGGAGAGCACTGGGGAGCCCTAGAAGACTTTCCCAGAAATGCATGACAACACATTGAAGAACTGTGAGAGGAGTCTGACCTTTAATAAGCACTCTCTGAGAGTGGAGGGATGGGGTGCCTTCAGTGGTTACTTGGATAGGGCTGGTCCCCAGGAAAAGCCCTGCCCTTCCTGATGCCCCGTAGCTGCACTCCCACTATCCTGTTCTCTGCAGGATGTGCTGATCCAGACACTTCCTGTTGGGATGCTCCACTTCCTCTTGCATACACCAGCCCTGCATGTCTGCGTCCTTCTCTGACAGCCCAACTAGCAATCAACTGGAAGGTCAGCCCCATGGCATGTGACCTGTGTCCTCTCAGAAAGTAAATGGGCCCCTAGTGAACAACCCTCCCACGCCCTCTGAGTTCCTTAAGGCGTGCCTTTGGAGGTGTGTGCCAATAAAGTGCTTAACATGCTAAGTCTCCCGGGGAACCACCAGCCCTAGCATGTTGCATGTTGTATGACCTCTGAAGTATACCACACAAGGGAGTGGATGGGAAATGGAAGAGGGGAAGTTCATCTTTCTGAACTGTCTCTGAATTCTCAATTCTGGAGGTGCCACCTGCCAGGGCCAAGGCTATACCCAACCAGTTCCTGGCTGTACTCTTGATAGGCACGCTTCCAGGGCCTCGGTGCCCATATCTAAAACAGGTCCGCAGCAGCAAGATACCCAACTCATAAAGACTGTTGTTGCATAACTCTGGTGATCTGAGTTCAATCCCCAGAACCCACGTAAAGTTGGAAGGAATCAACAAATTCTACAAAGATGTTCTTTGGCCTGCACACACACGCGACAGCGTACATGCCCCCAACACATACGCCATGCTTATATACACACAATAATTTTGTTGAGAGAATAAGATGGAAGGCTCCGTGGTTAAGAAAGCTTGTTGTTGTGTGGGAGGCAGAGGCAGGCAGATTTCTGAGTTCGAGGCCAGCCTGGTCTACAGACTGAGTTCCAGGACAGCTAGGGCTACACAGAGAAACCCTGTCTCGAAAAAACAAAACAAACAAACAAAAAAAGAATGCTTTTGTTCTTGCAGAGGGCCCAGGTTCTGTTCATAGCATCCACATGATGTCTTGCTATTGCCTGTAATGCCAATTCCAGGGGATCCGATGCCCTTTTCTAGACTCTTCTGGCACCAGACATGTACATGGTATGGATGCCATATATACATATCTATATGCAAGCAAGTGCTCCGTACACATAAAGAAAAATAAACAAATCTTTAAAATTAGTTTATGTGTATGCATGCTCTTCTTCTTGGAGCCAACTCCACAGCACATGTCAGATCTTGAATGGCAGATCTGTGTTACCTGCTACCCAGGACAGGCAGAAGGCTCATGGCTTAGCAGTAGTGTTGAGTGTTGCTGATGTGAGTGCTGGTGTATCCAGGTGATCGCACTCGGTCCTCCACTTGGTCTCCCTCTTTAAGGTTTCCATGATTAAAATCTTTTGTGGTCACGCCTTGTCATTCTGTGGCTGGTCCTAATGGTAATGAGCAGCATTATCGTTGCTGACAAAAATGGCCACATGATATCCTTCATCACTCACGCGCTCACCAGGCACCCAATTACCCAGAATGCCTGAATTATTTGCTGGGGGTTGAGGGTAGGGGTGGGGGGGAAATACATCTTAAGTATTGTCGTTCTAATGACCTGGCGTTACAAAGATAACGAAGCAGGGACAGTGTAAGGGGAGGAATGTAAAGGCCGAGTCAGGACTGTGCCAAAGCCACATTTCAAGGGTGACTTGTCGGGGGTCGAGGGACTGGAGGATGGCTTGGTGGATGAAGTGCTTGCATTCGGACACCCATGTAAAAGCTATTGAAGTACACCTGTAACAGTAGCACCGGGGAACGGAGACAAGTGGAGCCCCAGATCCTGATGGCCTGGCAGCTGTGACGTCCATGTTCAGTGAAAAGACTTTATCTCGGAAAATAAGGAAGAGAGCCATAGAAGGCATCCCAATGTCAGCCTCTGCTCCCCATCCTAACACACACACACACACACACACACACACACACACACACACACACACAGAGGGATGTGGAGTCCCTTCAAGGCTCTCTGCCCTCCACAAAGCAGGTTAAGCGTGAGTTCCAGGACCCACTAAGGAAGTCAGTGTCAAGGTTCCTGAGGCCCAGAGAACTGCTGACCTCTAAGGGGCTGAAGCCCCAGCCTCCCCTTGTAAATGACTGAGGGCCAGTGGGGACAGCAAATACCCTGGGCTTCCTGTGGCTTTCCGGGTTGTCCCTAGGCAGGGCCAGCATCTATGGCCACTCATCAGCCTTCCTGCTCCCAAAGCATTTTCTTGTACTTTTGACCTTCCCGAGTCCAAGGAAGCCAGCTGGAAAGGACGGAGCCCAGAGACCCCAAGTGACTCATCCAACCACATAGCCAGTCCACTCCTGAGTAGATTCCTGGGAGCCCTGACCAGGCCACTTCCCACCCAAAGGGTAGCTTGGCCAAGGAGTTAGAGCCAGCGAGACCTTTGCACTGAACAGGCTGGCGGGGAACAGCAGCAGCCATCCAATGTGACATCTCTTTACACCTGGAGAATATTACTCCCTTCTCCATGAACTTTCCACAAAGTCCAGAGCCACTGCAGACACCAGGAGCCACAGTAGGCACTTCCCAACCCACTGGACAAAGACCAGAGCTGACCTAAGGCCCTGCCCCTGAGCTTGGCCGTCCCTGGAGGGAGGTGCAGGTTCAGGATCCCCCTGCGGTCCCTACTACAAGGGAAGCTGCCAGTCCCAGAGATGCTCCAGAAGAGGCAAGCCCTCCAGCTGGGCGGGTGCCTGTGGCTGGGGGTGGCGCACAGTTCACCCAGCGGCCAGCAGACTGACCGCGTGTTGCAATGTCTGGTGGCTTTTGCAGGATCCTGTCAGCATGTGCAGCTGGACTGCCCTCGCTGAGGAGCTAGGGAGCAGTCATGTGGCTGGAACAAGCCTGCATGTCTCCAACAGACTGCACGGCCTGGGGCTGCTGGGACTGCGTACTTGATTTGCAGCTCTGGCTTTGGCCACTGGTCAGTAGCACCGGTGACATCAGGGTATTTGTTTACTGCCAGTCTGGTCGTGGAGGAAGAGCCCGCGGTCTGAGTGGCCAGATTCTATCTTCAATCATTCCCTTGCTAGCTGAACCCAGCACCCATCTCCTGTCTCCCTGCTCCTTCCCATCTGTACGGATACCCGAATCAGTCCCAGTCTGCTACTCACCCCCATCCCTCCTCTATCTCCATTCAGAACCCCACCCCCAACCCCCTTATTCCTCTACCGCCCTCTGCTTGCACTCAAGATCCTAATCGCAGCCCCATATTCAACCTTTGCTTTGTCCTTAAGTGTAGTATTCAGGACCCAAACTCCAGCCTTCTACTCCTCACCCCTGCACCTATCTTCAGTCAGAACACCCCCCCACCTCACCTCTGCCTGCACTTTGGATTCCAGCCCCAGGCCTCTGCTAACCTACTGCATCCATTCCATCCTACTCTCCTCAGCCTAGAACCCTAATCCCTCCCCCACCAAGCAGTCCCTACTCACTGCAGTCCACCCCCACCCTGCATCTGCCCCGCTTTTTTTTCACCGACACCCTCCTACCTTAACCCACCTCCACTTGCAGAACGACTTCCTGGAGCCTCCTGCCAGCCCTCTGAGCTCCGTGCCTGACCACTGCCTCCCTCATGTGAGCCTGCTGGCCAGCCTTGCTCCGTCTGCATGGAGCACACAATCCTAAGGCAGCAGTGTGGTAGTTGTTAGGTGCCAGGGACAGGGGCTACTTTGTCATTGGAAAGCCATGTTTACAACCTAGGTGGTAGTTGGCCTGGCCACCCCCCTTCTCTCTGCTTCACCAGTGGCATGCTTTCAGAAACTGAAGCAGCCCAAGGACTTACAAAATCTCTCTTCTCAGATACCCAGACTTAGCAAAGCTCACTTTCCCTGGTGCAGGAGGAATGGGACTCAGGATGGCAGCTTTCTTTTTGCAACTTCTCCTCAGTTCTTTGTGAGGCTGGTCCTTCCGGGGACAGCCCACAGCCAACCCTGCAAACCTCCTAGATGCCTTCTCTCCCATCATACCTCTGAGCCCACCATACCTCCTAACTAGTCCTATCCCACCTGGATCCTAAATTCCCCTTCCAGGACTCAAAACTTGTACCAACATCTAAACCAGAGACTGTCATATCTGTGCTCACAATACTACCACCATCAGAAGGCCCACTATCATACTCAAACTAGAATTCAGCGCCCACTGGGGCTGGTATCCACTGTTGGGCTATGACACACTGGCCTCCTTCCAGTGGCTATCACCACACCATTATCACCCAGAGCTACTTCCTGCTCAGGGGCCTGTGGAGGCATTGGCTGCTCTATCTGCCTCTTTCTCCAAGACATCTGCATGGCTCCCTCCTCCACATCTCTCAGGTTTCTGCTGAAGTGTTACCTTATTTCCAGCAGCCTGCCTCCTTTAGTACCACTTCCCCCTGCCCTTTCTCCGATCCCCTGTGAAGCTCTCTGGTCCTCTTGGGATACTTGCAACCTCCTCCACTCTGCATGGTCATTGGGAGTTTTGTTTAAAGGGGATTGTATGTGCATGCATGTGTGTTGGTATGTTTGAGTGTGTGTGTGTGTGCGAGTGTGGGCCTGCGAATAGTTGCATATGAAGGCCCTAGGTTGAAGTTGCATATGAAGGCCTTCCTCAGTCACTCTTCAGGTTTTGGATTGAAGCAGGGTCTCTCACTGAACCTGAATTTGCTGTCCGGGCTAGTCTCTTTGGCCTTCTGTGCTGGAGTTACAGTGTGGCTCTAGGAATCCAAAATCTAGAGTTCATTCTTACTGGGCAAACACTTTAAGACCCACTAAGCCGTCTCAGCAGCCTATATGATCAATTGCATCTCATCTTATCTTTCCCCGACCTCCCCCTCAACACACCACACACACACACACACACACATACACACATGCAGACTGACCGCAAGAACGGGATAAACTGATCCCCTGCTATATCCCCGGGCCTACAAGTGTGCCTTAAAAACAGTTACCACTTCAGTCAGTATTCCATGAATGAATGAACAAAGGTACAAACTCTGCATTAGCTTGGCTTTGAAATCCATGTACTGCTTTGAAACCTCACCTGGGGCAACTGGCATATGTTCCTTGAACTACCTGGGTTCAAATCCCACTTGGCTGGAAGGTCATATTGTCATTGTGTAACATGCCAGGAGTGGGCAGATACTGTCTCCCACTCTCTCTTCAGCTCCGACCCCCAAGATCCCCTGGCCTTCTGTTCCACAAGGTCAAGGGGAGGAACTGGGGCAAAGGTCACAGGGCTTCAGCCAGGAACTATATAGCCTGTGTGTGTCTCCACCCTTGTGGTTTGCCCTTTGCTGTCTGTGGTGGCAACTGATATTTGTGGAAAGAAGCAAAGGCCCTTGTTCTTCTAGCCAGAGAGAGCAGTTGCCTCAGATCCAGTGCGGAGCCTTGGAGAATGACTGAGGGAAAGAGGCAGTTCAGCAGGCACCTGATCAGCACTTTGAATGGTTGACATTTGGAAAGGAGGAGGCTTCCTGTCTGTGTTCAGGGTGACAGGACAGTGCTGGCAATGGATGAGGACTGAGGCAGCCACCTATGGCTTATCATGAGAAAAGGGCCCTTCTCTCAGAGCCAGGTAAGAGCTAGAGCTTCAAGTCTGATAATGTTTGAACCAGTTTTTTTGTAGAGACACTAGTTCTAGAAGCTTAATTAAAGTGACACTTTATCCACTATTGTGGATAGCTGGGCAGGCAAAGAGAGGGTCCAAAAACATGTCTTCTAAGCATCCTCCCTCTCAACAGCCCCAGAGGCTCCTCCCTAGAATTCCCAGGAACTTTCAGAGTCCATCTTGAAAACCTAGTCTCCTAGAAAACTTTGCCCATCAAGGTCCTACTAGCTGACCTTGCAGATGGGGCAACTTAGACCCAGGTCTTTGCCTGTCTGGCCCATGGTTGTGGCTGAAGGATGTCTTTCAAGTCAGGGGAAAGATGAGACAGACAACTTCAGTTCTGGAGTTCTGACCCAGACAAGACCATGGCTAGGGGAAGCAAGACAGGGTGCAGCCAGTGAAGGCTATGGGCCACCATCATCCTCAGCACCTCCAGTTTTGTGGGCCTGGCAAATCTTTTACAAAAATAGGGCTCTGGAGCTGTTGTGTTATTGATAATAACCCCAAATGGTCCATAATGAGCCCTCCCCAACGCTCCCGCTGCCCTTCCAAGAGGGTACTCAAACTCTAACTCATGGAGGTTACCTAGGGTCTCCAAGTTCACAATGACAGATCAGAGGGACTTAAGCCAGCTTGGCTCCAGAGTCAGTCTTCACTGTATTCAAGAGATGACTTTTATCACTTTAGAAATACCTTAGGATTTGTCTATGCTTGGGATGTAACTTGGTTGGTTGAGCCAAGCATTCATGAAACCCTGAGTGTGATTCCCCGGCACTGCATAAAACCCAGTGTGCTGATACAGGACTGTAATCCTAGCACAAGGATGGGAGAAGTGAGAGGATAGGAAAGTCAGCCTTGACTACATGAGACCCAATCTAAAAAGGAAGAAAAGAGATGGGAATGTAAAGGTGTTTTTGAGACAGGCAGCTCATAAGCTCATGATCCTTCTGCCTCAGCCTCCCATTACTCATATTACAGACGCGTGCCACCATGTCTGACATCTTTCAATTTGAAAGTGTGCTCTGTCCCCAGGCCTGAGGAGTCACATGTTCAAGGCCTCCCTGGGCTACAGAACCAACTCAAGGCCAGTGGGCCCAACATTAAATCCTGTCTCAAAATGTTTTTATAAAGAAGAGAGGTTGGAGAAATATAGCTCACTGGTAGAATACTTACTTAGCATGGGCTGGATCCAGAGTTCAATCCCTGGTACCACCTAGATAGACAGATGATAGATAGATAGATAGATAGATAGATAGATAGATAGATAGATAGATAGATAGACAGATAGATAGATGGATAGATACATACATACATACATACATACATACACACACACATAGATAGATAGATAGATAGATAGATAGATAGATAGATAGATACATAGATAGATAGATAGATAGATAGATAGATAGATAGATAGATAGATAGACAGACAGACAATTAGGTGACAGATATAGATAGACAGATAGGTGAGAGAGAGAGAGAGGAGAGAGAGAGAGAGAGAGAGAGAGAGAGAGAGAGATAGATAGAAAGATAGAGCTGTGTCCATGTCTCAGACACCACCAGGGTTGCACCCATCCCTTTCTAGTCAGGACCACCATAGCCTTGACTATAGAGTAGACTGAAATTCCCAAGCTCACTCTCACTCAGCCACAAGCATGGCTCTTAATTAGCAGCGTCCTCTCACCTACCTACCTGCTGTGCTGGGTGTGCAGGCAAGAAGCCACACACCTCCCAAAGCTCTCTAACCTGGTCTGCTCCCCTGCCTCCCATGCTTGGTGTCTCTGCTTAGCATTTTCCTTCTGGCTGCAAGGCAAACATCATCAGTCTGATTCTTAAGCCACGGGGTTCATGGACCATGAGCTCCCTGACCTGTCCAAGGACTTGGACCTGAGATTTCTTGCTCATGTCACTAGCGGAATGCCCCATGCCAACCTCCACACTCCTGCCACACACACACAGCTAATTTCTAGGGTATCTCCCTGGATACAGAAGACAGAGGTAAATAGGAAGGAGTACCAGTGTCCTAGAATCAGCAGACTTTTCTAGAAGGGCCAGCACCATATGACTGGGTCAACTGACCCTGGCCGGTGCTAGGTTTGTAAGATGAATAAGAGTCCCTGAAGTATCTGAGCCAAGGCAAGGAGCTTCCAAATGGTCGACACACTCATCTGTCTGCCAGTGGAAACACAAAACAAGGGCTAGTCTTAGCAGGGAGGAGTGGACTTTCTGAGTCATACAGCTGTACAGATAGGAGAGGCGTGACCCTGGGGAAGTCACTTTATCTGTCTGAGACCTATTGTATGGGGAGTAGCATGCCCACCCACACTGTGTGAGGAGGAAAGAGGGCATTCTGTGTACTTGACACAGGGCCTGGCCCATGGTGAGGCCTCTGTTAATATTAGCTGTTACCCAGTGTTATAAGAAAAGTGGAATGGGTGGCTAGAGAGGCTTCGGAACTAGGGACATTCAGGTTTGGTACTGCAGGATGAATAGGAGTTTGCAATATTTTAGAGAAAAATAATGACAAGAGACAACAAATAGCTACCTTATCATGGGTACAGGCATTAAAGAGGTATTGATGAGGGGCTGGAGAGATGGCTCAGCGGTTAAGAGCACTGGCTGTTCTTCCAGAGGACCTGAGTTCCCAGCAACCACATGGCTACTCACAACTGTCTGTAACTCCAGTTCCAGTGATCTGACACCCTCACAGGCATACATGCAGGCATAATACCAATGTTCATAAAATAAAACATAAATAAGTTATTTAAAAAATGGAGGTATTGAGGATCACTAAAGCTAAACAGGGCTTATTGATACTGAGTTACAATGGGGGAGTTTTGTATTATGCCTTCTTTTTTTGCCTCTGTTCTTATTGCTACCTGTGTTGCTTTGAGACAGGGCCCTACTGTGTAGCCCAGGTTGGCCTTGAACTGGCCGTCCTCCCACCTCAGCCCCCTTATACTTCAATTATAGGTGTGTACTATTATACCTAGGTTCTGGGTTGTTGTTGTTGTTGTTGTTGTTACTGTTGTTAATTTTTACTTGGCGTTTGGGGTAGGTAACACAGCACGTGTGAGGAAGTCAGAGGATCACTTAGAGTAGCCAGCTATCTCCCTCCACCACGTGAGTCCCAGAGATCGACCTCGGGTCATCAAGCTTGGTGACAAGCACCTTAATGTGCCAAGCCATCTCACCAGCCCCTGGTTTTTAAGATCAAAGTCACCTAGTTGGTTAGCGATGTTTCCCATAAATAGACATAAAGAAGGGAGTGGCGGCCAGGCCTGATCCTTCCCCCTGGGGTCCATCTGAGGCTACTTGCTTCCTTGGCCTGATGAGGTATCAGAGGTGGGCTTTTCTGGATGGTTCTGTGCTGCTCCCCTTTTCTTCGCACTCTGGATCCCTGAACTTTCCTAGCCCTAAGACACTTGAGTGACTATGGCCCCTTGAGTGACTACAAAAGATGTCGAGGATGATACTACGGCCTGTCTGTTCTTCTTCCCCAGGACAATCCCAGCAGAGCCAACCTGCAGGAGACCCAGCAGGCACTAGCTCTGTGCTGAGTCCCCTCGGGGCCTTGGGAGGAAACATACGAGGCTTTACTTTGTCGTCAGTACTACTGGAGATTGAGTTTAGGACAGTGAATAGCAGTTGTCACTGACCACCTGTGCTGGGAGCCACACACCAGTGATGTTCAAACACCATCTCTGTCAGTGTGTGTGTGTGTGTGTGTGTGTGTGTGTGTGTGTGTGTGGCCTGGGAGATGGTGATTAGGCTTCGCTGAGCTGCAGTTTCCATCACTGTGAATAGTCCGTTTCCCATAGGTCCCTTTGTTTATTCTTTCTCCTCCTACGCCCCACCCCCACCCCCACCCCCACCCCCACCCCTCAGGTTACGACTGAGCCTTGATCACTCAACCTTCCTTACTGGAATGGGTTCCTGAGGTGGGAACTGTGTCTCTTTTGTTCTCTTAGGTTCCAGCACTGGGCTCGACAGCCTCCCACGTCAGATTCTCTGGCCCTGGCGGATAGGTGGATAAGGTTGTGGTAGAGACATCACGCTGAATGAGACACAAGGAGGGCTTCCTGGGCAGGAACAGATGCCAGCCACGGACAGAGTTAGAGTTGAAGTTGGGCATTTCATGCTTAACCTATCTAGCCGTGCCTCAGGGCTACACCTGAAGAGGATAGATAGACTCTGGGTTCAGATCCTGCCCCCACCATGCACCAGGTGTGTCTTTGGACCCCCGAATGAATAACTGAGCCCCAATTCCCGAGTATGGAAAGTAGGCGATATAGGTCTCTAATGGAGATAAGGAGAAGGGCTTCAGCCGCTGAGACTGGCAGGTGGCAACAGAGGCAAAGCAGGGTAGACACCGGTGGCAGTTCATACCAGGAGCCAAGACCCTTTCCTTCCTCCTCCTGCTCACCTGCCCCGAGAGGGGAAGGGAACGGAAGCCCACTGTTTAACCTCACAAGAGACCAAGAGGTGTGAAAACTCTGATCCTGACTTTATAGCTTAGTCTAACCTGACCTTGCCAGCTGGTCAGCCAGGAAATTTAAGAGGAAGCTTAGGCAGTTTCCAGGGCTACCCCATCCCCAGTGTCCTATCAAAGCTCACTTCTGCCTTCCACTCTCATCTCCACCTGGACCTGGGCAGGATTTGTCAACAGTTGTGGTCATCCAGGCGACTGTGGCAGTGCTACTAAGGGCAGACTTGCTGCATGCATTGCACCCATCAGGGACTCAGGTTCTCTGGGGGCCAGGCAGAGGCTCCAGGAGGAGCCTGTCGCTAGAGCAGCTTCAGCCGGGGAGTCCTGGCCTTCAAGACAGCTCCACATTTGAGCCACCAGGACCACAGAGGTCCAGGCTGGCTCACGAGGACAGATGGGCAGAGTGAGTGCATCCTATATCTAAAGACCTGTGTGCATCCGCCAGGGGACCTGAGGACACAAGCACAGAGGACTGCGCACCTTCATAGATGCACACTTCTGTTCACATGCACAGATGTAGGCTTATGGACACATACACACAAAGCATGCTCACAGGCACAGACACCCACAGATCCACACTCTCAGATCCACAGTACAAGCTCAGACAAACATTCACAGACACGCGCATGAATACATAGACTTACAGACACGGGTGCACACTCAGTCGGGTTTAGAGGTGCTAGCACTCACAGACACAGGCACAGACAGACAAACACCATACACAGAGATTTGCCCTGAGAGATGCAGCTGCTCCCAGCAATCATCTTTGCCCAGCACCATGGCTAGCTCCTTCTCTGTACTTGCTGGGATTGGGGGTGCTCTAGGAAACCCCAAGCCCCATTGACTCCTGGTTCACACATACTTACTTATGGAAGGTTCTGGGGCTGCAAATAGCTCAGCCACACAGAGTCTTTCAGCTGCAGGAAGTAGTTAATATCCACCTACCGTGTCCCAGTTTGGGCCCTGCTATTCACCCAACAGGCAATGTGTGCCTTGGTAGGCACTGAGATACTAAAATGAACAGAACAGAATTGGATCCTAGGGACTCCAGGTTCACGGAAACACTTAGCCCAGGTACCAGAGAGAGAGGTAGAACCACTCTGCCAGCACTCAGGAGGTGACCCCGAGAGGACCATGGTTTCTGATTGTGGCCATTGCCTGCTCTCAGGAGACAGTGTGCACAAAACTTCACACACATGCCTGACTACCACTATCTTCCTTTCCAGGGCCATCTTTGAGCCCAGTTGACAGGACTGGTCTCATTAGTTCCTGATTGCAAATATTCTGAGCAGACCATAGCAAACGTTAAACACTCTCTGGACAACCAAGAACCAGGAGGAACATATTCCTCTAGAGTCGTGGAACATTCAGGCTCCTGCTGATGGAACCCCAAGCATATCTATTTGTGCTAAAAAAAAATAGGGGTTCATAATGACATCCAGCCCCTTGTTGGTGATTTTAAAGAGAAAAGAAACATTGATCTGTGGCGGAAGAGATGGCTCAGCAGTTAAGAGTACTTGTGCTCTTGCAGAGGACTGGGTTCAGTTAGTGCCCACACAGTTCTTCACATCAGCTTTAGCCAGATCTAGAGGATCATGTGCTCTTCTGACTTACACAGGCACCGATTTGCATGTAGTCCACATGCATACACACATACACATGAAATAAAAATAAATCTTTAAAAATGAAATGCAGACCCTTGCTGGAGCCTTGCCTCTCTTTTGCTGATTTACCTGAATTGTTTTCTACCTCTTTCTCTGTACCATAAATCTGTATCTCATGGCACTAGCCCCCCCAGGCAGCCAAACCTGGGCTGCTCTTTTGGTGGGGGGGGGGGGGGAGATGTGCACTTCAATTCAAGCCTTTTGTGGACCATTCATACATCCGCCTAACCCCTTTAGGACCCACTTACAGGTCCTGTCAAGGTCACTGGGTAACTCCTTCACTTGTCACCTGATGGGTACCGGAGCCCCTGTATCTCAACAGGGGTCTCACTGTCTGTCTTGTGTCTGTCTTTGCATCCTTCCTTCCCAGTGTGACCACCACAGGGAGGCAGAAGCTCTCCAAAGGCCTTGTGGAAGGAACACGTGACCTCTTTCCTTCCTAGCAGCTGGTGGAAATAATCCCAGCTCTAAACACAATTAGTGGAAAGGCTAGCTGCTTTCCTGATAGAAAACATTCTGGAATATTGTACCAGAAAGCTTTTCTATTGCCTCTAAGAATCAAGTAAAAGACTAGAACCGGGCTGGCAGGAGGTGTCCTGCTGGGAGGAAATATGTCAGAAAGGCGTGAACTTAACACACCAGCTGATTGTTCATAAGTGTGCTCAGAAACAGCTGGCTCACTTAAGAGTAGGTGATATCCCTTTTGAAATCTTGTTGGGGCAGCATTTATAGCTCAGTGGTTAAGAGCACTTGCTGTTTCTTCCAGAGAACTTGAGTTCTCTTCCTAGTACCCCATATGGAGTACTCTGTAACTCCAGCTCCAGGGGGATCTGACGCCCTCTTCTGGCCTCTCTTGGATCCTGCACCCATGTGCACACACCCATACATAGGCACGTACACATAAAATAAAAGTAAAAATGACAAAGAAAACGTATTGCTAGCCAGTGTGGTTGCTCATTTTATGTCACCTTGATACGAGCTAGAGTCATCTGAGAGGAAGGACTTAGCTCAGCAAATGCCTTCATAGAACTGGGCTGTACGTTAGTGATTGATGGGTTCTACCACCCCTGGGCTGGTGGTGGTCCTGAGTTCTGTAAGAAAGCAGACTAAGCAAGCCATAGAAGCGAGCCAGTAAGCAGCACCCCTCCATGGCCTCTACCTCAGCACCTGCCTCCAGGTTCCTCCCCTGAGTGAATTCCTGTCCTGATTTCCCTTAGTGATGGACTGTTAGTTACCTGGAAGTTTTAGCTGAATAAACCCTTTCCTCCCCAAATTGCTTTTGGTTGTGGTGTTTCATTACAGTGATAGTAACCCTAAAACAGCAAAAGGAGCAAATCGACTCTTAAAAGCTGACCTTTAACCTCTACGCATGCACTGGCATGCACTGTGGTACACTTAACATACACAAACAATAACAACAACAACAATAATAGTAATAATACTTCTAATAATTTTTATTTAAGACTCACAGTTAATTTGCTTTGGGCACTTCATTTTTGGATGGAGTCAAGGAAACCAGCATTTAAACACTATTAAAATTCCAAATTCCTGGCACCATAATCATTGTATCTGTACCACCCATTTCAGAGCCACCCATTCCATGCTGGTTTTCTCTCCTTCCAGATTGTTCTCTGGGGGCGGACTGAGAAATGCCTGAAGGAGACAACAGAGGAGATTCGGCAGATGGGCACAGAGTGCCACTACTTCATCTGTGACGTGGGCAACAGGGAAGAGGTGTACCAGACGGCCAAAGCTGTCCGAGAGAAGGTAAGTAGCCTGGGCAAGTCTGGCCCCAGCACACTGAATTCATATGGTCTGGGAGGGAGCGTTGTCACGGCAGACTGACTTTGTGTAGGGCACCTTTGGGGACTCTCCATGAAGCTGGTCCAAATTGCTTAGGCAGGGACTGAAGTTGATGACACTGTAAGAGTAACCCACTGTGGCCCCTTGAATATTTAGACTCTATTAGTTTCTCTCTGAGACCAAGGGGAGCAAATGTCCCGTTGCATTCTGGGAAAACCTGTTCCCTAATCCAAGACATTTGGGCTGGGTATATAAGTGAACACCAGTAGAAAAAGAAGAATTCACCCTGTTACACATCCCACTCATGGTGACATTAACCATTTTTATGTGACCATAACCTCATTTATTATAAATATGCTATGTTCTGGGTATAGTATGTACCATAAACTATTTCTAATCCTCAGACACAGCTGGTATGGCACCAGTGCCATTTATAAGCAAGACTGATGCTCAGAAAGGCCATGTGGCTGGTGGTTGCGGAGCCTGGTCTGTGCCCCTCCAGGTACAGCCCACAGGGACTGGCTGCCCTCACGGCTCCACAGCCCCCTCTTGCCCACAGGTGGGTGACATCACCATCCTGGTGAACAATGCCGCCGTGGTCCATGGAAAAAGCTTGATGGACAGTGATGACGATGCCCTCCTCAAGTCCCAGCATGTCAACACCCTGGGCCAATTCTGGGTAAGGGTTTTTCTGGCTCAGAGCCAGCCATAGGCAATTCAGGGAGCCTGTGTGAGGTGGGGAGAAAGAGAGGCTCAATGGGACTGAGGCTCATGCTAGCAGGGAGGCTCAACAGCAAAATGGCTCAATAAGAGAAATGACTGACAGGGAGATGTAAGAACTTACGACTGACTAGCCTACTGTTCTTCAGTGGGAGGCCTTAGCCTCTCCGTGATTGGAGGCTATCACTAAGAGTAGCTATGCATCCAGAATAGGCTGTTCTTCACAGTGCAGGGGTGCAGGGGCTTGGCAGAAGCTGTATCGCTCCACACTGACCCCTGCTATCTACCCTCAGACCACCAAGGCCTTCTTGCCACGTATGCTGGAACTCCAGAACGGCCATATTGTGTGCCTCAATTCTGTGCTTGCACTGTCGGCCATCCCAGGCGCCATCGACTACTGCACGTCAAAAGCCTCAGCCTTCGCCTTCATGGAGAGCCTAACCCTGGGGCTGTTGGACTGTCCGGGTGTCAGTGCCACCACTGTTCTGCCCTTTCACACCAGTACCGAGATGTTCCAGGGCATGAGAGTCAGGTCAGTGGGTGAGACCAGCCATCTCTCCTGAGTCAACCCAGCCAGTGGTCTGCAAAGGAAGACCCCCCCGCCCCGCCCCCCAGAATCCCTTGGCTATGGTCTCACACTCTCAGACCTCATTTTCCACTCCCAAAGCAATGGGATACAACTGCACTGTATCAGTTACTTTTCCAGCTATGGTAACAAAGTGCCTGACAAAGGCAATTTAAGGAAGGAAGGGTTTATTGAGGCTGCAGTCTGTCCTGGTAAGAAGTCTTGGCAGCAAGTAGCAAGGAGGCAGATGGTCACATGGCACCCACAGTCAAAAAGCAGAGAGAGCTGGAAGCTGGCACCCAGCTCCCGTTCTCCATTTGGTTCAGTCTAAGACCCGCTTCCCATGTTTAGGATCCTGCTTCTTAGTATAGGAGCTTACATGGTCCTGGATGTTCATAGTGGAATTCTACCCAGCAACAAGAAAGGAAATGAATATTCTCATGTGACCTGCCTAAGGACGCTCATACCCATGATGCTGAATGAGAGAAGCCACGTGATCACATTCTGCACGGTCCCATGTGCAAACGGCATCCTAGACAAGGCGAAACTATGGCGCTAGAGACAGGATTGGTGGTACAGAGCTTGAGAAGGAGCCCAAAGGAACTGTTTGGCGGTGATTAACCAAGCGAAAGTTAATTGAGCTGTGTGCTGAACATGTGAGCCTTGATTAGAGGGACAGGACAGGCAAGGTGGTTCCGTGGGTAAAGGAGCTTGCTGCCGAGCCTGCCAGTCTGAGTTCTATCCCTGAGACCTACGTGGTAGAAAGGCAAGAACTGACTCCAGCAAGGTACCCTCCTCTGACCAACACTTGCATTCCGTGGCGCATGCCCACTCACACATATACACAAGCATGTACACAATCACACCACATACACATACACGCATACACCAATAACTTTTTTAATTAATAAATGCAAATTATAGCCCCACCTGAAGAAATCCCAAGGCACACGTGGGCTTAGGTTGCTTGAGTGCTGGGTGGGTCCTAGGGTGGCCGGGTGGGTCCTAGGGTGGCATCATGTTCTTACTGTGATGTGCCTGCCGTGTGACCCCAGGTCTCATGGTCTGTAAAATTGGGTGATGAATGACCATCACAGACAGTAAATGGCACTGATATGGAACACCCAATTTAGAGGAAGATTTGTCGCCTCTCAGAGCTGTCATTGTAAAGCGGCAGGAGCAGTATTTACTGGATAGATTGCTGGTAAAATGAGAGACAATGAACCTAGCTTACCTAGCACATACAAGTTGCTCACAAAAGAGCTGTTTCCCTGTAATCTTACTCTATGAGACAGGGTCTCATCTGTAGCCCACGTGAGCCTTCAACTGGTGGTGATCTCCTGCCTCAGCCTCCCGAGTGCTTGGGATTATAGCAGTGTCCTGCCATGCCTTGCTGTTGTTTTTTTGTTTGTTTGTTTGTTTGTTTTTTTACCAAGACTAAACATGGTCTTAATGAGTTTTACTTGTTTTCCTAGAAGACAGTCTCTTTAGAGTGTGTCCAGAAGTAAATAGTTCTATCGGCTTACAAACAAATTATCACACATTCTGAATTTCAAGGAGGTTACACTAGGGACTATACTGATGTCCTGGGATAGAATCCCAGTTCTGTGTAACCCCTAGCTAGTGACTTAACTTTTTTGAGCCTTAGTTTCCATATATATATGTATATATATATATATATATATATACACACACACACACACACACACACACACACACACAGTGATTGCCAGTAGTACCCCCTACTTCACAAGTTAGGAGAACCCTATGGAATTGAGTGGCTCTGTCTGCTTTGTGAGAACTAGGTGGATACCAGCTATGTGTAGCTGTGCAAGAGAGAGTCAGGGGTTTGTCTGGAAGACCTATGCTTTGACTTAACTCCTCCTTACTGAAAGAAAAAGGAACAAAAAGAGCCTTGGCTTTGTCCTGTAGCCATCTTAGCAGTTTCCTGCGGATGGTGATTGGGATAGGACCTAACAGGTGGGCATCCAGTCAGCAAGATTTGCTGTGTCAATGGCCATCACTGTTTTCATATTTACTGACTTATTCTGCATTTCGGCCACACCACTAGACGCTCCCCTTTCCACTCCTGTTGTTGCTTTTAGCCTTCCTAGCAGCCCTCCTTGAAAATGAGCTAAAAACCCATTTCACAGATAGGGAACTGAATGTCAGAGAAACGTCATCGGGAGGCAGCACAGCTAGAATTGGGCTAGCTGAGCAAGCTTCTTCTGGACTCTTCCCAGAGTCCTTTGTTGTCATCCCAGCCACCAGGGAGAGAAAGGGGGAGATCTTAACAGATTTGAAGCCTCTCCATTGGGTCCTTCTGCAAGGGTTTTACCAGTTAGGGTCCCCCCAAAGCCCAGACAACTGGGCCTTGCTGTCCTGTCTCTCCTCTCTCAAGAGAAAGTACTGAACACAGGTGAAGGCTGGAGACGGCAGGTATGCCATTGTCACCAGAGCGCCTCTCTGGAAAACCTTCTAGGCTGCAGGTTCATGGGGCTCTAGGAACCACTATCTTAGCCTGCAAAGAAAATCTAGTCAGCAAAGTAGGACCTGAGTTTGATCTCCAGAACTCACACTTATAAAAATCCAGGCAAGATAGCATACGCTTGTCACCCCAGCACTGTGGAAGCAGGGACAGGCAAATCCTTAGGGCTGCTTGGCCAGTCCGGCTAGCCAAGTTTCAAGCTTCAGGCCATTAAGAAACTCGGACCATAAAACAATGTGGATGACTCCTGAGGGACAATACTGAAAGTTGACCTCTGCCCTCCACAGACATTTCTATTACGTGCCTCCACACACATAAACACTCATACACACACACACACACACACACACACACACACACACATATACACACAAACCAAAGCTACACTTGTCACAGCTGAGAAGGGACAGAGAGCTCAGGAATGGCATCAGACCTGATGACTCACAACCCTTAAATCATAAACCTTAAATGGTATCAGCGCAGATCACAAGCCCTTTGAGGGACAGAGGAAGGAGGTCAGGGCTAGCAGCATATACCTACCTTCAGACTCAGGAAGGCAGGAAGAACCAGGAACAGAAACATTGGAATAGTAGCCAGTAGTTCATCCCTTTGCCCTCTGCTTCACTGTGCCTGTTTCCTTATCCATAAATGGCAGAGAATATTTCTGCATTGGCCTGATACTCGGGGAATTATCAGTGCATGGGTCTGGGGTCAGATGCCTCTGAACAAGCATGGGAAACCCATGTTGTTCAAGTATTTGACCACTTGTTCATCCAGAAGTCCCATGAAAAAGCACTTTATAAGTGACTGACTGATTAGTGATCCAAGCAGGCTGGGGACCTCCCTAGCAGAAAGGCCCAGCAGAGGGGTGGGGCAGAATAACAAGTATTTATTGAGCCCCTACTGTATAACAGACACTACTAGATGCTGACAATACAACAGGATTGAGGCTCACTAGGCCTCTACACTCTGAGAGCTTATAATCTGATAGGCAGACAGACCATTGACAAAGGAGAACTTGATGTTCCAGGTCATTCGAGGTGTGGTTGATGTGGTTAAGGTGAGTAGAAAGAGGGTAAGAGCAGAAGCCACCCAGCCATGTGGGGGGCTGAGGTCTCTCAACAGAAGAACTAGGAAGAGTGAGCAGGCCGCAGGCCACAGGGATTGCTGCCAAGGAAAGAGGTCCAGTAAGAAAAGCTGAAGACTGGCCTATGCTGTAGAATGTGGAGGGAGTCCAGTGTGCTGGGAAGCCTAGAGGGCATTGGAGAATGAGCCCAGCAGGGTGGACTCTAACTCCACGACTCTGAGAGATAATGCCCTGCTCGTGGGCACACTCCACTCAGGTGGTAGGTGGGTGGAGCAAGATCGAGGGAACATAGGACTCTAACAGGCATGGTCTGAGAGAGAATCCCACAGCCTCAAGTTCCTCCTCACACAGAAGAACCAAAATAATGCCCGCAGAAATATTAGCCCCTCACCAAGATGCCCAACAGAAGGGTCAACTTCTCCAGGAGAAACCAATATTTTCCTGCCTTCAGGTTTCCCAACCTCTTCCCGCCACTGAAGCCAGAGACAGTAGCCCGGAGGACAGTGGAAGCTGTACAACAAAACCAAGCCCTTCTCTTGCTCCCATGGACCATGAATATCCTCATTATCTTGAAAAGGTATGGGATTGGGGAGAGATAGCTCTTTGTTAGGTTCAGGCCTAACTTTTTCCTTAACTTCTATGGGCTCCACTTGGGAAAAAGGCAACAGGCAGGAGAAGATGAATGTGAGATTGATTAGTCATGTCTGCTGGGGAGCAGGAGGCTGAGGAGTGGCACCTCTGACTGTACTGACCAGTAGGGCAAACTTGTTGATGTAAGGATCTCTATGAATGATTTGTTTGCTAAATTTATATCTCCTCTCTCTCTCTCTCTCTCTCTCTCTCTCTCTCTCTCTCTCTCTCTCTCTCTCTCTCTCTCTCTCTTTGAGGCAGAGCCCACTGCAGCTCAGCCTTATGTGGAACACAATACAAAGAAGCCTAGGTTGTCCTTGAACTTGAAATTCTCCTGTCTCTCTAGTCCTGGGATTCTAAGCATGTACTACCATGCCTGGTTTAAAAATTATTAAGAGATCCAAATAGCTCTTTTTGTGTGAGTTTTATCTATCACTACTTAACTGCATTAGAAATTAAAACTGAGCAGGGATCTTGGATTTATACATCAGTTTCTATTTATAACATTTTTCATTAATAAAGAACAGTAACCAGATCTATTAAATTATCATAACTGTTTTATTTGTTTGCTTGCCTTTATAGTCTCTTTTTAGACAGGATTTCACTAGAAATCCCAATCTAGCCTCAACTCGTAAATATGTTTTTATGACAAGCAATTATATTTTCTAAAATAACACAGACAAGTAGTTAAGAGAGACACTGGATTGTGTTTCTACAGATCTCTCCATTGTCTGATTTAATCTGAAGCAACTAGATTCTTACATCTGCTTCTTATTTCAGTGAATTAGGATAGTCCCCTGTAGCAAAACCTCTGGAAAACTCCACTGCACATGCAGAGAGAATAGAAAGACAAATGAAGAGCTGGGGATATGACTCCATTGGTAGAGAGCTTGTCCAGCTTGCATGAAGGCTTAGAATCAGTTCTTGATGCTGCATGAACCAGATGTCGTGACTCCTGCCTATAATCCCAGCATGTAAGAGGAAGAGGTAGGAAATCGGAAGTGTGAGGTTTATCTTCAGCTGCATAGTAAGTTCGAGGCTAGCCTGGGTGATATAAGACCCTGCCTTAGAGAGGGGGGAGGAAGGAAGGAAGGAAAGAAGGAAGGAAGGAAGGAAGGAAGGAAGGAAGGAAGGAAGGAAGGAAGGAAGGAAGGAAGGAAGGAAGGAATTAAGGAAGAGAGAGAAAGAGAGACAAGTTATACTGCAGTGGAAGGAAAGAAAGGAAAGAAAGGAAAGAAAGGAAAGAAAGGAAAGAAAGAAAGAAAGAAAGAAAGAAAGAAAGAAAGAAAGAAAGAAAGAAAGAAAGAAAGAAAGAAAGAAAGAAAGGAAGGAAGGAAGGAAGGAAGGAAGGAAGGAAGGAAGGAAGGAAGGAAGGAAGGAAGGAAGGAAGGAAGGAAAGAAAGAAAGAAAGAAAGAAAGAAAGAAAGAAAGAAAAAGAAAGAAAGAAAGAACGAGAGAGAGAGAGAAGACAGAAACAAACAAACAAAGAAGCAAAGAAACAAAGAAAGAGGAAGGAAGGAAAAGAGAGAGAGAAAGAGAGAGAGATTATACTGCAGTATGTTTATAAATATCCAGAGGAGATCTCAGGTACCCCCAAGAGTTCCTGGACCACATTTTTAAGAAACACTGCTCTACAGACTGTCAGGCATAGCCCTAGCTCCCAGGTAACTCAGAGAACAGGGGTTTTCATGCCAATGGCTCAAAAATTGGAGATGTTTCATAGCTCTAGTGAGGTGGAGTTTACCAGGGTAGACCACCTGGGTCCCATGCTGAAGGGATAGCACATGTGGTCTGTCATCACCACCCTCAGGACATGAGGGCTGTAACCTCACAGCTATGTTTCTGGGCCCTGTTTGTGAGGAAGGGCAGACACCTTTTTCCAGGCTCACTCTGTTGTTATCAGAAACTGACTCCCAGGGAAGCCAAGACATTGGCTGTGTGACATGGTACATTGACACTAGGGGAACAGTGGCAACTGGCTCTTTGTCCTCCACTCTGACCAGCCTTTGTGCAGGGAGAGGGTGGAAAGTAGAAATTGGGAGAGGGCACCTGAGACATCCCAGCGTACCCTGACGTTCAACCTCAGATTGCTCTCCTGACTGCCTGAGGGATCCTCTACAGGAGCAGGTCCCAGGCTGGGTAGATGGCTTAGATGCTAATGTGCTTGGTGCATAAGCATGAGGATCTGAATTTGATCCCCATACTCATATCTGACCTTCATATGTGCACTGTAGCAGGTGAATGCACACTTGCGCATACATGGAGAAAGACAGATTGGCTTCTTTACAAGAGGACTGGAGAGGCAGCCGGTGGTTAGGAACACTTGCTGTGCATGCGGAACACCAGAATTCAGTTCCTAGCACCCATATCAGATAGCACACAACTTCCTGTTAACTCCAGCTTCAGGGGATTTTGTACCATCTTCTGGTCTCAGTGAGCAACTTTACACAAGTGCACACATAGGCACATATATGTCCATATACTTAAAAATAAAACAAGACTAAAAACAACAGAAGTATGTGTATCTTAGGATTCTAGCAGCTTGGTGCTAGAGCATGGTGTAGTGTCCGGCAAGGACCTTCCTGCTGCCTCATGACATGATGGACAATTGTTCCCCATACAGGACAGAGCAAGTATGACCAGAGAGATCTTACTTCAGCAATAGAGCCAGTCTTCAGATTGTCCACTAGTCCATGGCTGGGTGGATCCCCCTCATGACCCAGACACCTCTGTCTCACCACAAAGACAGTCCAGTTTGAGCTTGCATCTTGGAAGGACACAGCACCTTGAAAGCACACTGGATGTTGTCACTGCAACCTTGTCTGCTCTTATTTCTTTGTTTTCGTTTGTTGTCTGCTACCGTTTGTCATTGCCACCACTGACTGTCTTCTCTCCTCTCAGCATACTCCCACAGGCTGCACTGGAGGAGATCCACAGGTTCTCGGGGACGTACACCTGTATGAACACCTTTAAGGGGAGGACATAGAGGCAGGAGGAAGACACACCTGAGGAGCTATGGAGCCTAACGGGGGAACACAGCAACCGGGCACACACCCATGTGCCTGTGCATTGGCACATCTGCTGGGTGAGCAGGACCATTCTTGTCCCCAGGGAAGATTTTGTAGCTCCCCAAGTCAACTCCAGGACCTTGGTGCAGGACTGATGGGTATAACTTTGACCCCCATGGGGGAGGCAAGAAGCCAGCCGCCACCCAACAAACTTTGTACATTTCTCATTCTGTAGGGTTTATCGTGAAATTGCTTCTCCAGTCTAACCTGCCTGAGCAATGTGCATCTGCTATTTCCAGGAGAGTCTGCCCCTCCCCACCCCCAGACACTCTGCCTTTCCCTCCAAATGCTCTCAATTCCCAGCTCATGCAAACTGGTTACACAGCAGAAATGCGAAATAAAGAGGTGGCTTTCGCAGCTTCCTTTGTTCATATGCTGGGAGGGAGGCAGCTGGGAGGGAGCCTGTCCCAACCCCAAGGCCCCATCTTTTGAGAGAGAAGGGGTCCACCTTGGGCTCTACAGAGTGCAGGAGAAGAACTGCATCCAAGAAGAGAGAGGGGGGAGGGAGGGAGATGTGGCCAGGCCCCTCCAGACATGTGGCTTCCCTGGTAGGATCCCTGAGAGCTAGTCCATGGAAGAGTTGACCACATCCATCCTTCCTTGGTCCCACTGGGCTACCAATGTAAAAGTAAAGTCAGATGCCACTGAGCACCTGCTCCCCACCCTACATGAAGGAGCCAAGATGGTACTAGCAAAAGATGCCATTCATCTGTGAAAGAAGGAATCATGAGTCATCAGAAACAATGGCAATTCATCACTTAGGACCAGCACCGTGGAGTGTTAACAGCCCCTACAGCACATCTAATTGTGGGAAAACCCAGAGGATGGAAGGAGCTGGCATGGTGTCAGTCAAGGGTAGAGGTGCCAATGGTTCTCATGCTTCGCATGAGCTAAACGAATTCAATAAATGTCCCTGTGGTCTGTGTGGAGCAGAGAGCAATGTTAACTGCTAGGAATAGCATCCATGTATACAAGCAGGTGCTCCTTCAAACAGGGAGAAGAAGGTCTCGGGCCTCTGACTTAGCGAGGGGCTTCCTTGAAAGCCGCAGAAAGGCCCCACAGACCTGAGCAGTTCCGGCTGGACGCTTGTGCTCACAGCAAGGAGGATGAGGTAACTCAAATGAAAGCAGGCTGGTCTGCAAGAAAAATACCAGGCACCCTCTGTTTATGGAGCACTGATGGGGTACTGCCAGCCTAAGACATGGTGTTCGCACTGTATCAGGTATCAGCTCTCCCTGCAGTCACTAGAGAAACAAACAAACAAAGAAACAAACAAGCAAAACAACTCAGTGATCACTGTCTAACCACTTGGTGGTGGGTGTCAGCCAGATATGACCCCCAGATCAGATCCCTATGGCTTCCTGTAGGGAAAGTGTCTGCCCCGAAACCTCAACTTATTCACAAAACCGTCTTCCCTCTGGGAAGCCACTATCCAAGATGAGATCTCCTACAGGATAAATATTCTGGTCTACCCTCATGGCCTCTTTAAGTTCTCCCTGGAAATAGTGCATGTCACTTCCGCTCTCATTTCTTTGGCCAAATCTGGTCATGTGATCATGCCTACCCAAGATCCTGGGAGGATCACGTGGGCTGCCAAGCCTTGGAAGAAGATGCCATGAGGAAAAGTTAGAAATGAAGCCAACACAAGGACGTAGTAGCCCCGGAGCCCATGCTGGTGCTAAGCAATTCCTACAGAGTCAGAGGCCTGGCTCACTTCCCAAACACCGTTCCAAAGGGAGAATCTGGGAGCTTATTTCGTGGATGAAAACATGGGCTCAGAGCGGGATATCAGCTTGTCCAGGTCCAGAATTTGACCACAACTTTGACTCCTGGTTTTCTGTGAAACCAGACAATAGCAAGCAATGAGAATCGGGGTCATCTGTCATCTGCATTTTGGTCCTTGAGGACAGGCATCTCCAAGGAGCGTGGGGGATGTTAATACTGCCTCAGCTTCCTATGATGTCTAGAAATCTCCTACAGCAGGTGCGTGTGCCTTGCTCTTCTAGGAGAGAGAGCGGGGGTGGGAGGGGTCCTGTCTGCTGAGCCCCAGTTTTCCTGACTACCTCTGAGCAGCAGAAGTGTTTCTGTGCCATGGCCTGCAGGCTGACCTTATGGAGATGCTCTGATTATTGGGGTGTCCACAAAGTTGTATTTGGCCTATAAACTGGAAATGTAGTGAGAATCCCAAGGGAATATGCTGGGATTCTGGGATAAGCAAGACTCAGAGAGCCTTTCCCCGGGCAAGCAGGATCACTACCTCAGCTACAGGGACTGGATACCTTGGTTTCCCAGTATGCCAATGGTTTCTTTTGGTGGTTGGGTTGGGCCTGGATTCCTTACAATGCACACACACACACACACACACACACGCACACGCACACGCACACGCACACACACACACACACACACACGTACACCAACACCCCACTTTTGGGTCTTTTTTTTTTCCTTTTCCTTTTTCATTTCCTTTTTTTCTTTCTTTCTTTCTTTTTTTTTTTTTTTTTTTTTTTTTTTTTTGGATTCCTTCCAAGAGAAACCAGAGAAAAGGCCTTGGGCAGATTCCCAGGAGGCCTCTCTGGTCCCTCCCTGGAATGGTTTGACTGCCTGGAGAGCTTCAAGAGTGAGAGTGGAGAGCTAATTCTGTCCCTTTGCTTGTCCAAGTGAAGGAGAGTGACAAGCGCCAACCCCCTGAGGGGCAAAGCAGCTGTGCCAACCCTGTAAAGAAGCCTTGGGTCCTGGGAAATGACCCAGTTGCCAGGCTGGAGGTTCCTCCCAAGCCCCAAAGAGACGCAGATCGGGGGTGGGTGCCAAGCCCAGGGAGGCATCAGACCTCAGCCCTGTCTGGCCTGGGTCCAGGGGAGCAGGCTGTCTGGCTGGACCAGTGGTCAGGAATTCAGTCCTGTGGTCACCAGTAGCTCCCAGAGACCGAATTCTTTGAGAAACCGATGCTCCCAGGAATAAGCTGATTTGGAAAGGGACGGACCAAAAAGCTACAAGGTTGACTCCAGAGGTCACTGTTAGGCCCCTACCCTTCCTAGCTGAGAGCACCATCCCACAGGAGGCAGCTTGCACATTGACGGTGTTTCTATCTGATGGAAGACAAACAAAGAAAAAGAACCCAGGCCACAGGAACAGGAGCTGAGGTCCTCAAAGAACAGCTCTAGTAGCTGGGAAAGGAGAGAGGAGGCTGGGGTCCAAGTACAACCCCTCCCCCAAGGTACGTCTTTCTGACGCTTGGTGGTATGGGACTGAACTAAGCTGAGAGGACTTCACGCACACTCCTGGCAAAGCCAAAGGCGACAAATATCCGCTGACGCAGAAGGAAGGGCTGGAACTGCTCCCGGACAAATCTCCTAAGTTCCCAAACATTCCTCAGGGCTTGAAGTGCCGCTCAGTCTGTGGAGTGCTTGTCTAGCTCTGGGTTTGATCCCTAATACCACAAAAGCCAAGCAGGGTACATGCTTTTATTTCTAGCATTTGAAAGATGGGGGCTGAAGAATCAAAAGTTCAAGGCTGTCCTCCGCTACATAAGGAACTGGAAACCTGACCGAGATTCGATTTGAGACCCTGTATCAAAACCACAAACAAAAAAACATTGATTAGGGTCCAGAAAGACAGCTTAGCAGACAAGTGTACTTAATGTCTACCCAGACGACCTGAGCTAGATCCCTGAGGTCCACATAGTAGAAGGAGAGAAGCAGTGCTCTTGGATTATTTTCTGACCTCCACATGTACCCCCCCACACACACACACACGTGCACACACAATAGATAGATCAGTGTACAATATTTTAAAATACACCTGGGTCCACACGTGTCTACATGGGAGGGCCGTGCAGAGTGGGATTAAGACAGCTCTTCACATCCCCAGAGCCACTGTGCTCATCTGTTCAAAGCGCCCACTCCCCAGCTCTTGAGCCCACCACAAAGCCAGCAAGCGCCACAGGAAGTGGGAGGCCCTGGGATCTGGGGGGAAGGGAAGCTGACTTACACCTCCCTTTCCCGTGGCTGTAATAAAACACTGGGAAACGCAACTTAAGGAGGAAAGGGTTTACTTTGGCTCATAGTTCAAAGCACAGTCCATCAAGGTAGGGAAGCAGGAGCCGGAAGCAGCTAATCATGTTATGTCTACAATCAGAGCCATGAACGCATGCATGGTAGGACTCAGCTCACCCTCGATTTCATAGAGGCCAGAATCTCCTATCTAGGGAGTTGTCCTGCCCACAATTAAGATTCTCTTCCCATATTGAACAATCTCCCATGGGTATGCTCAGGGACCTCCTCCCAGGCCATTTTAGATTCTGCCTTGATAGCAATTAATATTTACTCTTAGAGGAAAGAATCCACACTGTTGAGTTCAATCCGGGCTCAGGAACTTCCTCTGTGATACCATCTCTCTTGCCCTTTTGTGTCTAAGGGCTGGGTGACTATCCAGTGTGAACTGAGCTAAAGAAGACATAGTGAAGTTAAAAGAGGTGACATGATATTTGTGGTTCTCATAGCCCTAGAAACAAACTGATGGCCCCTCAGGATACCTGGATCGATGGTGTGGCCTGGCTGTGATGGTGACATATTTTGAGGCTGACTATAGTATGATAAGGCTAAGGCTCAGAAGACCCCATCGTGTGTAATGGCACAGGGGTGAGGAGAGGCCTTAAGGGAGGACTTTCGAGGTGCTTTCTAGAAAGCAGGGTTGCATTCCTTCCGTGCCTAATGAGCGCTATCCCACCATCTTGGCTCCGAGAAGCCCTTTGACACAGCTCCCTGTCTGTGTCTTGGGAAGAAAAGAAACAGATGACCCTTTAGAAGGCACAGCTGAGAGTAACAACTATTGTCCTGCTAGGATACTGCTCTCCAAATGGGAGATGCCCAGGGTAGGCAGACAGCAAATGCTGTCTTAGGGTTCTCTAGAAGAACAGAACTAAAAGAAAAAATAATGACTATATATATATATATATATATATATATATATATATATATATATATATCATATATATATGTGTGTGTGTGTGTGTGTGTGTGTATACATAACATACATGTACATGTGCATATACATATACAAGATTTATTAAAATGACTTACTGGCTGAGGTCCAGCCAGTCTACCAATGGAAGGTCCAAGATCCAGTAACTGTCTATTCCATGAGACTGAACACCTCAGTTAGTCTTCAGCACACAAGAAAATCTTGAAGAAGAAGGTTCTAATCCCAATAAGGAGTGGACTTACTAGCAAGGATGAGGGCAAGCAGGCAATGAGAAAGAAAACTTTTTTTTTCATGTCCTTTATGTAGTCTGCCACCAGAAGGTGTGGCACTGATTAAAGATATTCCCTCCTCAAAAGATATGGATTAAATTATTCCCACTTTAAATTATCTAATTAAGAAAAAAAAAGCTTTTACAGGTATACCCAACCACTTGGGTTTTAGTTGTACACAACCACTTGGGTTTTAGTTAAATACCAGATGTAGTCAAGTTGACATCCAAGAATAGCTATAACACTGGCACTAGGTGGCTTGTCTTGACCCAGGAGGCTGTCTGGTCAGTACATGTCAGGGAACATTACTGAGATAAGAGTCAAATTCATTAAACTGTGTGATCCAATGGCATGTAATATAGTTTTCAAAACTGGTTTCCATGGATACTTTGCATCACATGCACAAATCCACATACACACATACACATATTTACATAAATATAAAAATAAAACATTATTTTTAAAAAAGTAAAGCCAGTATGTAGATAGAATCAAGATGAAAATCGCATGATCTTTTCAATAGATGCTGAAAAGGTATGATAAAATTCAACATTCCTTCACAATCAAAGATAATCAAGAGAAAAGGGATAGCATGATAGTCATTCAGTATAAAGTCTGCATACAACAAACCTCTAGGTAACATTATACTAAATGGGGAAGAATTGAGAGCAGTCCCCTAAGATGAACAAGACAAGGTGTCCTCTCTTTCCACTTCTATTCAATGTAGGGCTTGATTGTCAGCCAAGTAATAAGGCAAGAAAGAGAAATGAAGACAGACAGACAGACAGACAGACACACACACACACACACACACACACACACACACACACGCAAATAGGAAAGGAAGATGTCAAACAATTCCACTTCCTTATGATAGTCAAATTGAGACAGGCTGACTCCATGACAGGTTTCAAATTGTCAGTCTAGGAGACTAGGCCTAAGAACTGGACAAGTCCAGGCAAGTCAGTTAAAAAACAAACAAACAAACAAACAACAGCAACCCAGGCTTCAGGCAACTAGTCAGAAACTAGAAAGTGCCCAACCACCTAGCTTGAAGCAAGGACAGTGGGTCAGCAAGTTTCCAGACCTTCCCAGTAACAGGTTCCAACCCACATGCCCGAGTAATGGGATGTCCCTAGGGATGGAATAAGATAAAGGTCACCTATCCTGGACTTCCTCAGTGACAATTTCCAGCCCCCATGCCCATTACCGAATGGAATGCCCTTAGAGATGGAGGAAAGATAGAGGTCACCTGTCCCAGAATCCCCTAACATGCATTAACTCTAGCCTATGAGCTCATTTGGTTGTCTCTTTGTTTTGGAATGAAGGATCCCCTCATGCTGGTCTTTTACAGAATAAAACGCTTCTTGCTTTTGCATACTATTTGAGTCTGAAGTATCATTCTCCGGCGAACAACGGACCCTTACAAAATAATCTTCCATAATATGACCAGATCATAGTTTATCCATCCATTATCAAAGACGATGGATATTTGAGGACAACATCTGATTTCTGTACTTGCCTCCTTGAGACAAGACATTCCATGAGGGCAGAGCATCTTGCACAACCTGGTTAATTGCATAAATAGACTCTTTAGCAATGGCTGCAAATAGGGAAGCCCCTTCTATGTCCAAATAGAACCCCTGAGCAAGAAAAGCCACAGTGTATTGCTAAATGTTCAAGACTTCATCCCAGTATTCCTGACCTTGTGGGCAGGGTCACTTGGCAGGGCTGTCCTGAGCTCTATCGGACACCTGACAACACCACAGTCTTTACCTACTGCCTTTCACAGTTGTGACAATCAAAAATAACCGTGGCACTCTATGAAATGTTTCCTACAGAGCTGAGTCCCCCTGGTGGAACTGTTTGGGAAGGATTAGGAGGTATAGCCTTGCTAGAGGAAGTGTGATACCAAGAGTGGCCTTTGAGGTTTCAAAAGCCTACACCTGCTGAGTGTGGTGGTACATGCTTTCAATCCCAGCACTCAGGAGGCAGAAGCAGGCAGAGGCCTGTAAATTCAAGGCCAGCCTAACCTACATAGTGAGCTCCAGAACAGCCAGAATTGTGCAGAGAGGCCCTGTCTCAAAATACAAAATACAAAATACAAAAATAAATAAAAAAAAAAAAAAAGGAGTTACCATTGTTTGCTGCTGGCTATGGAAACTCAGGTCTAGGAAGCTTTAGTGGCCTGTTCCCTAGAAGGTTAGCAGATCCAGGAGCATGAGCCTTTCTCTGTTCCAGGACTAGTCTCTAATCCTCCAAAAGATCTTACTCCGCTCAGGCATCCATGCCTCCCTCCTGGCAAGATACCCTGTATCTGCAGAATTTTCTAGCACCCCCCACACCCCTAAATCCTTATCATTCCTTTCATTTTTCAAGACTCACAAGACAAAGGAAATCAGCAGTTGAAGAAGACACACGCTGTGCTGTGCTCAATCCCCTGCTGCTGCCGCTGGGTTGTAATTGAATCCTGCCTGGGAAGGTGACTTGGGTCTGGGCAAAACCCCCGAGACTGGGAAAGGCAGTAGGACTGCCTGGGCTCTGGGTTTTGTGAGCTGTTCTACCAAGGGTGAGTATGAGTTGGGGCTGCCACTTGGGGTCCAAGTGCCTAGGCTTCTTGATGGGGGTGGGCAGTCGAGGGTGTAGCCCAGTCTTTACCATGTTAGACTTACGATCCTGCTGCCTGCTCTGTGTGAGAGGCCGAGTGAGGAAAAGCTGGCTTGGCTGTCCATCCAGACCTGCTGAGAGCTAGAAAGGAGGCAGGGCAGGGGTGGGTCTAGAGCTTGAAGTCGTCCCTACCTGGCTGAGTCTGAGCTCAGCAGGACCATGAGCTTCACCTTAACCTGAACTTAACCTTCCCAAGCCTGTTTGCTCATCTGAAACATAGAGCCCTGAGAGAAAAATCAAAAGACAAATACAAATAACGAACTAACACACTGAGCACTACTACACCTCCATTGATAAATGTGCATCTCCTTCACTTTGCAATAACAGCAACGGGTCACTGTGGGACCAGTGGGACAGACCCAGAGCTCTATGCTTAGCAAGGAAACAAGTTGGGATTTGAACCCCAGAGTCTCATTACAAAATCCTGCGTTTAATCCTCGGCCTGGTGTCTTTGTGAAGGAGCCATCTGTGTAAAGACCAGCACTTGCCAGGACTCCAACAACATCTCCATCTGGCCCGACCTGGACACTTCCTGACATATTAGCCATGTCCTTGCCTTCCCTGCTGGAATCTGAAACAACTCTCAGCCTAACTGCAGAAGGACAAGCAGATGGCTTTTGTGACTTTTGTGAATAGAGTGTGCTGGCCTCCCACTGTGGGGTGGGAAATTGTAGAGTATCTCTCTCTCTCTCTCTCTCTCTCTCTCTCTCTCTCTCCTCTCTCTCATTTTTCTCTGTCCTTCTCTCCTTCCCATCTCAAGGGCCAGGGACAAAGCTAGTACCTTGATGGGACTAAGGAGATGGCTCGATAGGAACATTTCAGTACAAGCAGGAGGACCCAAGTTCAAATCCCCATGAATCGTTAAGGGCCCTTTCTTATGGCAACTATGGGTAGGTGGGACAGGGACGGAAGAAACAGGAGGATCCCTTGGGCTTACTGGCTCCCAAGGTAGCTCAGGTCTCAGTAAGATATCACAAGGAAATAAAGCAGAAAGAAATAGAACATGGCACCCCAAGTCTTCCTCTGCCTTTTATATGTATATATGTATATGAATGCTTACATATAAATACATACATACGTGCATACATACATACATATAATTGTTTAAGCCAAATACCCCGTATAGATCATTCCATTCAGTAAATTACAAGAGCCCTTTACAATGTACCCATCACCCTGCCCAGGACAATGGGAAAAGCAAGATGCTAGTTTCCCAGGCTTAATTCTCGTTGGTTATAGAGGGCTCATGTTGAGTCCCTTGTCCACATATCAACCAATGCTAGCAGTCAGAGGATGTTGCCATAGACAAAGCCTGAGTCTTGCAGGCTGTCTCTTCCAGCCAAGGAGCAAATCAGCGCTGAAGCCCACAGACTGAGAGTTGAAGATGGCTGAGATCCATGCCAAGGAAAGGATGACAGAACACTAGGTAGCACAAAAAGTAGCTGTCACCAGGATGACCAGTGGTGGGCCCCCTGACTTGCCCCTGGGCCTTGGGAGTGACAGTTGGCTGAGGTCCTGACAAGCAGTCTAGGGTTCCCAGGCCTTAGACTGACTGACAGTTGGCTAGCAAGGCGACAGGCAGTTGGCAGGCTCCTAAAGATGGGCAGTAAGCTAGCATCCTGGTGGGCAGTTGGCAGTGTGGCGCTTGGCAATAGACTCAGCCTGTCCATCAGCCCATCACCACTGCCCAGAGGAAGAGAAGGAGAGGAACTCCCTCAACTCCCCACTTCTGTGTGGCCTTTAGTCTTCTAGAAGCAATAGGAACAGCTTTCTCTACTACCTAAACAGATAGAGGCTGCACAGGCTCTAGAGGGTTTTGGTTTTGCCCTTGTTTGACAGCAACTGCCCCTGCATAGCAGGGCAAGAGTCTGTTTGGGGCCTATAGTGTCTTCTGAGAGGTATGGGTCACTATGGTCCCTGGGTGGTAGGGGTTAAAACATTCTGGGAAGGGCCCTGATTCATCTTGTTCATTTGGTGCAGATGGCTTGGGTTTGCTCATCATTTCTGAAATTTTGTTCTTAGGGGCAGAGGCCAGCCTTGAAAATGACCCTCTGTTAGGATGTGTCAGGTACCAATAGGGAAGGCATCTGAAAGTGTGTGTGTGTGTGTGTGTGTGTGTGTGTGTGTGTGTGTGTGTGTGTGAGAGAGAGAGAGAGAGAGAGAGAGAGAGAGAGAGAGACAGAGACAGAGACAGAGAGAGACGGAGACAGAGAGAGACAGAGAGACAGAGACATACAGCATACAGACAGAGACAGAGACAGAAGCAAAGAGACAGACTCTGGGGCAGGTCAGCTCCGTGGAAGAAAGAAAAGGTCAGAACATCTGGAGAGAGAACCATGGCACAAAGCAACTGAGATGACAATGAAGACCCTGGGGGGGATTTAGAACCATCTCCCATATCTTGAAGGAGAAGGAGACAGAGAGGGGAAGGGCCATAACCAAAACTGTTGTAGAGAAGTCTTTCTCGATTCCAAAGCTGTGAGAAAACTTTAAAACCAGCAGAGGGAGGTTACCTGGGGCAGGACTGAAAAATGTCTAAAATCAAAGGGGATCGCAATGAAGCCATCACCATGGATATGGCCTGGCTCATCTGCACTAAGACCCAGGCTGAGACAAGACTGAGGGAGGAGGATCCACAGCTGGATGGCTGGAGGCAGACAGCTGCCCAGGGCAGAGTAAGATGGTTGGCTGGATGGTCATGATTATAGTGGAGGATGCAGTCCCTGCTTCTAGATGGGGAAGAATGAGTCAATTCCCAGGGGCCTTTGTGTGCTTCAAACAATAAAGAGACATATGCTTCTTCCTATAGGCTCCCTTTCCTACTTCTCCTTGTGTTGGCCTGGAGGTCCCTGATAGGGAAGTCAGGATTCAGGGATTGGCTACATGGGGCAAACCTCTCCCTGGAAAAGGAATTAGCATTTGTCCCTGTAGATTTGAGCCTCTGAGGCTGTCTTCTCAATGGTATTGAAATGGGACCACCCTGCTGTGACTGAGGACTCTGGTGAGGTAGGAAGTAGCCCTCTGACCTGTGTCTTTGGCTGGTCTCTCACTAAGTTTCCTCAGCTCTTCCCCAAACCCTCCATCTCTCCCATAGCCAAGTCTTATCCCCACCATGCATCTCAGAAATCCTTTCCAGAATACAGATCTGAATACACGGCTCCCTGCTTAGAACCCTCAATAGCTCACCGATGCCCGATGGTTTCTGACTCAGCCCAGACAACAAAGGCTCCACAAATTCTGTGAATGGTCTTCCAGAATGAGAAAAAAAATCACTGAGGCAAAGCATAGAAAGAAACCTTTTATTCTCGTCAACAAATAGACATGTGGAGTGTCTGCAGATAAGCATTCAGGCACACACAGAGGTTTGCAAAAAGAGTGTTATGACCACATTGTGTTTATTAAAAGTAAGGCACTGAAAGCTATGTACATTTCTATCTAGTTAAGATTTCTTCAGTGGAACATTACACAACACTGAAAACAAATGGGTTGTTGCCATACACATCAATATGAATAAGTCTCACAACATAATATTGAGCAAAAGGAACCAGAGACAAAAGACTTCGCTTGGCATGATTTAATTCATAGGAAGTTCAAAATAGGTCTAGCAATTATCTTTGGGATTGGCTTAGTTAGAGGGGGGCGGGGGAAAGGACGGTCTTTATGACTGGGAATATTTGGCATGGTGATCTGAATGACAGCCATCCACATGACACTGACTGAGTCCTGTGGCTAGGACTGACTATAACTCCTACCCAGATTAGGAATGACAGGCAGTTATTAAAAGGAATGACTGGCTAGGTGTGGCGGTGCGTGCCTTTAATTCCTGCAGAAGAATTGCCAGTTCAAAGCTCTCCTTGTCTCAAAAGCCCATTTTAGGAGATGACTCTGTGGGCAAAAGCTCTTGCTGTACCAGCATGAGAACCTCAGCCTGCAGTGGCTTCTCTGTCAATCCCAGTGCTGGGGAATCTGAGACTGGAGAATCCCGCGGGCTCCCTGACTAGCCAGCCTAGCCAATCAATATACTTCTGGTTAGGTGAGAAACCCTTGTCTTAAAAATATAGTGCAAAAATATGTATATATGTTTATATATGTATATACATGCACTATATATGTATATATGTAAATATATATATATATATATATATATACATATATATAGTGTAAAGTGACTGGATAAAAATGACCCCCATAGAGTACATGGAGTGGTACTATTAGGAGGTGTGGCTTTATTGGAGGAAGTGTGTCACTGAAGAGGGCTTTGACGTTTTCAGAAGTTCAAGCAAGGCCCAGTGTCGCACTTGCTTCTTGCTGCCTGCCCATCTGGATGTACAACTTTCAGCTACCATGTCTGCCTGCATGCTGCCATGTTTCCCACCATTATTATAATGGACTAAACGTCTGAGCTGTAAGCCAGCCCCAATGAAATGTTTTCCTTATAAGAAAACATTTAAGAGAAATGGTGTCTCTTCACAGTAAAGAAACCCAATGTCAAGGCAACACCCAATGTTGACCTATGGGCCTTTAGACACATGAATATACACATATACATATAAACACAGGGAAAACATCCTTTATATCACTTATTGGCTACAGAGGGATGTGTACCCCATGCCTGTGAGGTCCTCATTACTATGTGCTCTGCTCTGACCGTACACTTCTGTGCATCCACAAGTCAGAGCCTAGTGCTGAGAAAAGGCCTCTGAGGCCCGGAAGTGGCAAGGACATTTGTTCTTTATGTATCTTAATCCTACTGGTTGGCAGGAATGTCATAGCTGCCAGACAGATCACAATGGGAGCATGAAATTGAGACAGGAAGGTGTCTAGTTGGCTCATTACCGTGAGAAACACCACGACCAAAATCCATTTGGAGAGGAAAAGGGTTCATTCGACTTATACTTCCGGGTTGCAGTCCATCACTGAGGCAGTCACGGCAGGGCCTCAAGCAGGAGTAGAAGCAGTGAGCACAGAGGACTACTGCTCCCAGACCCATGGTTACCTTCCTTACATAGCCCAGACCCTGGATGGCATTGCCCACAGTGCTGTAGGCCCTTTCACACCAATTAGCAATCAAGAAAATGCTCCACAGATATGGCCACAGGCCATATGGAGAGGACGGAGACCTCCTCAACTGAGGTTCTCTCTTCCCAGTTGTTTCAAGCTGGCGACAAAGACTTGCTGTCACAAAAGGTGAGTATTGGGCTGGTCACACTGGCCACCGCAGCAGTGATCTCTGCGCAATCTGGGTTCTGTCAATAATGAAGGGACGGAGGGTGGTGTCTCAGCTTGTGACAGGCTAGATGAAGAAGGGCGACTACTATCAGGACTGCACCCAACTTCCTTTCATATGTGTGAGAGACAAGGGTTGGGCCAACGGGATGACTTAGGGTGAGGTGGTAGCTATCAAACTCGACTACCTGAGTTCAGTCTGTAGATCCTATCTGGTGATAGAAAGAAAACCAACTCCCACAAGTTGTCCTCTGACCTCCACACATGTGTTCTAGCACGCACACACTCACCACACACTGTAAACAAATAGAATGTAATAAAAACAAGGGGTGGGCATGACGGAGAGGGAGAGAAAGTAAGAAAGCACTGGGATAAAGGTGAGCCTACCAGGCAATACTCTGAGCAACAGGGGACAGATGGAAGTCACAGAAGCTATCCCAGGGCCCGGGAAGGAGGCTGGCCTTCTGTCTGACACCAGGTCTCTGTGACCAGCTGCAGTTCTAACCAGGATGACAGATGGCCCTGAAGGAAAGGTCACTGTCTCCAGTGCCGTTGTGTGTTTGGTGAAGGCAACGGGTGGGACATCTTGTACGGATTGGTGGATGTCTAGCCTTTGGGGTCCCAGACCACGTGGCAACTGAATTTTATTTTGGTTACTAAAGATGGGGAGAAGACCTCAGCCATAAATAACTTCTGTCCAGGCAGAGGGCCTCTCCCCCAGGCAGCCCTTGGGCCCCAGGTTGCTTCAAGGCCAGCGTGTCCCGCCTGGCCACAGGCAGTCTGAGGGATAGTGGCACCCCAGGAGCCCAGTGGGAGGCGGGGGAGAGAGTCAAGGGGTCTCGGGCCTGGGTTCAGAGTGAGGTTAGCCAAATAGTGGATAAATTAAGCAAAGGAAACAGACAGCTCCCCTCGCAGCGAACTTTTCACCCAGCTAACCTGCTCCTCACCCACTCTCAGGTGGCGGTGGCGGGCTCCCACCTCGGGGCTGCTGTCACCTCTCCTGGGGGGATTGTCACCTGCCTCTTTTCCCCAGTCCCCGCCCCCACAGGCCCAGGTGAAAGTCTGAGAATGAAGTCCCCAGGAGGGAGCAGCTGCCTTACTTAACTGGTTCGAGGGCTTTCCTTCCTCCCCGCCAAGTTCATGGTGGGTGGGCAGGATGGCTTTGGCAGCTGCTCTCCCCACAACAGGGCCAAATGAAACAGGTAGGCTGTCTCATCTGACGTGTGGTACTCCAAGCCCAAACCCCAGCCCTTCTCTACTTCCAGGCCACCTGCTTTCCTCCTGAGCAAGGGAAGGGCGTGCCCTAAAGTAAAATGCAATAGCCCTACATCTGGATCCTGACATAAGTAGGCTTGTCCTGAACCAGGGCCAATGGACAGAAATGGCCTCTCAGGCCACCAAGTCACAGAACCTGTGCTAAAAGAGGGCATGTGTGTCAGGACAACCTGGCATTATAGGATCTTCCTAAGAAGGATGGAGGGAGGCACCTTCAGTGCCAATTTTACTGGATTTAGAATCACCATGGAAACATGACTCTGGGTGTGTCTCTGAGGATGTTTCTAGAAAGCTTTAACTGAGTAAGGAAGACCCACCCTGAATGTGATCAGGATTATTCCAAGACTGAATGGAAGGAGACAGGGAGCTGGGCACCAGCATGCATGGCTCTCTGATCCCTAACTGCAGATGCGATGTGACCAGCCACCTCACGCTTCTGCCACCATGGCAGACTGTGCCCTGGAAACTCAGCGGAAGTATACCTAGTTTCCTTAAGTCACTTCATGTGTTTCTGTCCCAGTAATGAGGGGGTCTGCAGAAGAGTTGACGGGGGGGGGGGGGGGGGGCCTAGGCCCAACCCCTAGGTCTCCACTGTCCCCTCTCACTGTCTCCTCATCAATGGCCGCCCAGCCTAGACACATGATGGCTCTTGGAGGATGAGCACGATTCCAAAGCACAAAATGGAATGGGCTGTAGTGAAGGGTCTGCACTCGCGGGCACCAGAAGTAGCCCACTCTCCATTCACCCTGGTCTGTAGCATATTGGACCAGTTAGAGGCATGCTGCACACTCTTTGAGGGAAAAAGAAGCACGGGGCAGGGGTGAGGGGACGTCCTTGGACATAGTCAACAGCAGGGCACATGCCAGGTAATGTGGGGCTTCATGAGGACATGACAGATTGATTCATCAGAGTCAGGTCATGGGGACCGTGGCTGAGTGACTACAATCCTAATGACAAGGCTATGTGAAGAGGGTAGTCTGGGTTAAGTGAATAGCCAGGCCTGCTTATCTAGAGGTAAGGGGTCAGGGCTGGGCCAGAGTCACAGACGTGTCTATACCCTTGGGCTTCTTCTCAGCATAATGTTCTGCCATCCACCTTGCATCTCTCTGACAAGGCTTCCTCTCCTCTTCCAAACACATGGAAGACCTGTCTTCAGGAGGTGGGTGTCAGGATGAATCACTATGCCACTGGTATACTGTGACATAGATACTTCTAACCCTGAATATAGTTCAGTCTTCTGTGAAATGGGCACTCAGCCCCAGTCTTCCCCAGGTAGGGGAGAAAGGCAGCATTCAACTTGCTGGGATGTCTTGGTCCCCAGAATAGATGGAAGAGGAGGCCTAAAGACCCAGCTTGAGGCTGCGAAGAAAGTAGAAGTGTCTGGCTCCATCTTCACAGTGAAAGACATCTAAATGCAGCCAGCACAACTGTAGTACATGAAAGCCTGAACTCTGTGGTTACAGCCATGGTCTGGAACTTTCTTCCATCCCTAGGGGTGCTCTGTGATGTTGGCAGGCCTAAGATCTTTATAGAAAGGGAGGTCCTGTCCGTTCCACATTCCTCTCCCTCTCCTCCCTTGATGTCCCTAGTTATTGGATGGAAGGGTCTGAGAAGCCTCTGTGAAACCGAGAGACATCTGCCCCACCTCTCCAGTCAGGGTGAAATAATATAAAAAACACGACTCCTCCAGTTGGGTTCCTGAGTCGAGCAGGGCAGCATAAACCAGCCCTCTTAGCTCTCTCTTCCTTGGAGGGGTCAGAATCCTGCAAGCCCGAGAAGAGACCAGTTGAGAGGGAATCTGGTCGTTGCCAGGGAGCTGGGGTTGCAAGTGGCTTTTGGATAGAGGGCACCGATTTCTGGAGTTCTTCTTAGGTTTCACAAGCCACCATTGCTCCTTTACGTCCTCACATGAGCTGAGTTCTGCATTTCTGAGCATATTCACAGTGCTGGTGATCAGCCCGAGGCTTTTCATACACTAGGCAGGTGGGTGGCCGATCCCTGAGCTCTGCCCCAAGAGAATATTCGCTAGCTTTAAAAAATAAGTGTTAGCCAGGCGATGGTGGTGCACGCCTGTAATCCCAGCACTCTGGGAGGCAGAGGCAGGCAGATTTCTGAGCTCGAGGCCAGCCTGGTCTACAGAGTGAGTTACAGGACAGCCAGGGCTACACAGAAACCCTGTCTCGAAAAAACCAAAAAAAAAAAAAAAAAAGAGTGTTGAAGCATTGAAGCACCCATACTTTGGTCTTCCTTATTCTTGGGCTTCATATGGTCTGGGAATTGTATCTTGGGTATTCTGAACTTTTGGTCTAATAGCCACTTATCAGTGAGTGTACACCGTGTGTGTTCTTTTGTGACTGAGTTACCTCACTCAGGATGATATTTTCAAGTTCTATCCATTTGCCTGTGAATTGTCATTGTTTTTAATAGCTGAGTAGTATTCCTTTGTGTAAATGTACCACATTTTCTGTATCTATTCCTCTGTTGAGGGACATCTGGGTTGTTTCCAGCTTCTGGCTATTATAAATATGGTTGCTATGAACATAGTGGAGCATGTGTGAAGACCAAAGTGTGGATGCTTCAGTGCTTCTTGGAAGGGGGAACAAAATACTCACAGGAAATATGGAGACAAAGTGTGGAGCAAAGACTGAAGGAAAGGCCATCCAGAGACTGCCCCACCTGGGGATCCATCCCATATACAGTCACCAAACCCAGGCACTATTGTGGATGCTAGGAAGTGCTTGCTGACAGGGGCCTGATATGGTTGTCCCCTGAGAGGCTCTGCCAGAGCCTGACAAATACAGAGGCGCTTGCTCACAGCTAACCATTGGACAGAGCACAGAGTCCCAGATGGAAGAGTTTGAGGAGAAACTGAGGGAGCTGAGGAGGTTTGCAGCCCCATGGGGGGAGCAACAGTGTCAAGCAGTCAGATCCCCCCTGGAGCTTCCAGGGACTGGACCAACCGAAGAGTACACATGGAGGGACCCATGGCTCCAAGCACACATGTGGCAGAGGATGGCCTTGTTGGACATCATTGGGAGGGGCGACCCTTGGGCCTGATGGGATTTGATGCCTCAGGGTAGGGAAATGCCAGGGTGGAAAGATGGGAGTGGGTGGGTGAGGGAGCACTCTCATAGAATGAGATTGGGGGTTTCCAAAGGGGAGACCTGGAAAGGGGAAAACATTTGAAATGTAAATAAAGAAAATACCCAATAATAAAAAGATTTAAAAAAAATGAGTGTTGAAGACCAAGCATATAGCTCAATTGGTAACACGCCAGAAACCTTGGGTTCCATCCCCAGTACTGGGGTGTGGTGCGTGTCTGTCACCCCAGCACTCAGGAAGTAGACACAAGAAGATCAGGAGTTCAAGGTCATCAAGTTAGATACTTGAAACGCTGTCTTGAGAACAACAACAAAACAAATACTGAAATGAGTTGTGTTTAATTTCTCATAGCATCCAAGAGCATCTTCCTAGCCCATTCAGAATGTTCTCTGTTCAGAAGACTAGTGAAAGAAAGGAGGGAGGGAGAGGGGGAGGTCAGGAGGGAGGGATGCAGGGAGGAAGGACCCTCATAGAATGGGATTGGGGGTTTCCAAAGGGGAGACCTGGAAAGGGGAAAACATTTGGAATGTAAGGAGAGGGAGGGATAGTCTTACATTAAACTTGTGTGATCTTTTGGAAAGTGATATTTAAAAAAAAAAAAAAAAAGGCCATCTAGGCTGAGACAGACCAGTGGGTAAAGCAGTTCCTAGGCCATCAGAAGGACCTAAGTCCAAGTCCGCAGAACCCACCCCAAAGCTGCACACAGTCACTGGATCCATAATCTAAGTGCGCATCTGGCGAGATGAGGCAGTGACAAGGGACCTTTGGGAACCCAGGAGCCACTCGGCCTGGCACACACACCAGAAAAGAAACTGGAGATGATACCGTTTCAAACAAGCTGGAAAAGCCAAGAAGCAACACCCGAGCTTCTCCTCTGACCTCCGCACACACAGGAGCACATAGACATGTGCACATACAAAGAGTAAAAAAAATAAAATAAAAGGTCATGTGGTCAGCAAGGAGGGAGATGTTCTCCAAAGCCAGATCCATCATCAAACAGTGGGATTCCCCCTATAGATCGTGACCTTTCTGCTTCCTGTGTTTCCGACAATTCCTGGGCCAGGGGCTTCCCAGAGTAGATGATCCATCCATGGGTTCATTGTTTAAAATATTTGTTCAGTATTATTAAAAAGATGATGTGACAAGAAGGAGAAAATGAAAGCAAATATCAGGCGCCCATCAATTCCCAGAGCCAATGCCGTCTTCATATCTGCATATGACCCTCACAATCCTGCTCACAGCACACAAATCTGCACATGGCCATAATCTTTTTATACTTTTCAGTTTATTATCATCATCATTATTATTATTCTGCTGCTGTGTGCATGGTGGATCAGGGGAGCATGCATGTGGAGGTCAGAGAATGACTTTCAGGTGTCAGTTCTCTCCTTCTACTTTTGTGTGGGTTCCGGGCATTGAACTGGGAACCTCAGGCATGCGCAGCAAGCGCCTTACCTGCCGAGCCATGTCACTGCCCCTATAAATCTCCTTCTTTTTATTTTTTTAGTATGTACATGCGTGTGTGTGTGTGTGTGTGTGCGCGCGCGCGCATGTGCACAGAGGCCAGAGATACCTCTGGTGTCACCCTCAGGAACATTGTCCACTGCCTTTGAAATAAAATCTCTCATTTGACCTGGAGCACACCAATTCAACTTGACTAGCTGGCTAGTGAGCCCTAAGACTTCTCAGTGCTGGGATTATAAATAATACAAATATAAATAATATAATGTATAAATGTACACCCTCTTGCCTGACTTTTTACATGGGTCCTAAGGCTTAAACTTAGGTCCTCTTGCAAAGCGGTGATCTACAAATGACATCACATGCTCAGTGTGCCATGATATGTTTTGTTTATAGTAATACCACACTGGACACACACACACACAGTGAAATTTTTTCCACACAACAACAAATTTTGGTCACAGGTTCTTCTCCCTCAACTGCTCCCACATACTCTACCTCCCGACCTACCAAACTCCATGCCCTTTCTCTCTCTCTCTCTCTCTCTCTCTCTCTCTCTCTCTCTCTCTCTCAAAGAAAAGAAACACGCAAACAAACAAAAATAATTAAAACAAAGGAAAAAACACACAAGAAACATATACATAGAGATATATACAAAAACAAACCCCGTAAAAATACAAAATTGAAAATGGTACTATAAAAGCAATGGACCAATAAGGAAACAAAAATTCCAGCCAGCAGTGATAGTTACAGGCCCTTAATCCCAATCCCAGTGTCTCTAGGCAGAGTTGGGTTGATCTGAGTGTTCTTAGGGCAGCAGTGTAGTCTACAGAGCAAGTTTTAGGACAGGTTTAGAGAAACCCTGTTTTAAAAAAAAACAAAAAAGACAAAAAAAAAATCACTAACTCTGTTTTTTGTTTCTTGTCTATTGCTGGGCAGAGGTCTACCTGTAAGTGTGGTTTGCACACCCAGTGAGACTCCATTGGAGAAAACTTTTTTCCTTTGTGAGCCGTGGTCAGTTGGAGATAACTTCTTGGTTAATAGGAGCTCCTGACCCCTTCTCCCTTTCCCTGCTGGTGCTCTGTCTGGCTCGAACCCCTGCAGGCTGTGCTGTGCACGTGCTGCCACAGTCTCTGTGAGGTCTTATGGGTCAGTCCTTCATCATTCATCCCCTCTGGCTCCTTACAATCTTTCCACCTCCTCTTCCCCATAGGTCTTTATACATTGTAGTCATTCTTGTCTTGTATCTTGTTCTATAGCATTTGTATACAACATTGAAAAGCGTTATCTTTTTTTTTTTTTTTTTTTTTTTGGTTTATTTGAGACAGGCTTTCTCTGTGTAGCCCTGGCTGTCCTGGAACTCACTCTGTAGATCAAGCTGGCTTCTAACTCAGAAATCCACCTGCCTCTGCCTCCCTGAGTGCTGGGATTACAGGAGCACACGCCACTACTGCCTGGCTAGGAAAGCGTATCTTTTGATGTCTATTCCTCACTCACCCCAGAGATGTCCAGAGTATGTTAGATAAACACACACACACACACACATGTATGCATGCACATACATGCAGACATCTATCCACTGATCAAATATCCAACAAGAGTCTATTAGGTTTGGGGGCTACAATGGTGAATAAAACACACCAGTCCCTGGACACAGGTTGGTGGAATGTGTTCATACAGCAGGGGTTGCATTCTGTAAGGACAGGGTAATAGCAAGTGTCAGATACATGTCTGGCTGTCTGCATGGACCCCAGGCAAGCAGAGACAGCTCTGCCTGTTTGGCTTACTACAGCCTAACATGAAGATGTGGCATTTTTTTAGACTGGCTCTGTGGAGTTCAGCAGAGCCTGACTCAGAATGGAACATGGCCTACTGTGTCTAGTGGGGTGAGGGGACCCTCTGAGAGCAGGATCTGTGAGGGAAAGCCTTCCAGAAGGTGCCACGGCAAAAGGATGCTGGAGACTGCCTTGGGGCTGACTGACAGGAAGAAATGACTCTGGGAAAGAAGTTTTAAAGCAGCTCCACAGACTTGAGGCTGGACACTGGGCCTCATGGGCCTAACTAAAAGTCCAAAGTCTGTTTATGTCTGTTGGCTCAGAGTTCGAGGTTCAACCGTCGCTCTACGGCCCCACCTATCTACCTTGCCTTGTTCAGGTATGTCATCTTTTGTCCTGCGTGGAGGGCATCATTGCTGAAGGACAGATCCCTGATTTAGAGGGCCTGCCCCTAGAACCAGAAGGACCACATGGAGTCCCATAACAGCTTTGTCACTTCCTCTGACCTTGGCTGGGACTTGGCCTCCTGCCCTTTGGGAGTTCACAGGGAGGTGATATCTCCTCCAAGTGGAGAGAGGTTCCCTCCCCTCTCTCTCCAGGGAGGCCTGGGTTTATAGATGAAGCTCTAAGGAACCAAACAGCTGGGACTTCTGAGACTGTCCTATTCTTGGTGCAAAGCCCCAGGGAGCCTTGAGGCAGAAGATATCCGATGACAGTGCCCCTTAGCTGAAGGGTAGCTGAAGGGTGGCAGTGTGTGTGTTTCCCTCTGCAGCTCCTGCTTTCTGTGAGGGCTGGGGGATAGCTTAGAGTTCAAGTTCACTTGATGCCATCAGCGGTGCCAGGAGAAAGGTTGGCATTTTGATGACCCCGGGTGGCTCAGAAAAATGTCGCAAACCCTGCTCCAGCTCCTTGACTGGGGGTTGGGGGCCTGGGGTTATCCAGTTTTCTCCAGAGGGAAATTCCAGCCTGTCACCCAGGGCCTTGGGAATAGCTTTGTGGTCTTCAGAGCGATGTCTGCTCTGCATTACACTGGGCAAATACACAGCTTTGAGGCTCATGCGGAAAGTGAGCATCACCCAGAAGCCATAGGATAGGGCGCCAGCGTAGAGAGCGTGACAACTCCTAACTGAAATGTTGGGTGTGCCCCTGGTACCTCCTCAGAAAGTCAATCAAAGGGGCCAGCAAGACGGCTCAGTAAGTGACAGTGTCTGCTGCCAACCCTGGCGACCCAAGTTTGATTCCCTGGAACCCGTGTTGTAGATAGAGAGAAGTGACTTCTGTAAGTTGTTCTCTGAGCTCCACATTTGTTCCATAGCATGAGTGTGTGGGTGTGGGTGGGAGTGGGGGTGTGGCTTGAGAGGTAGTTATTGCCAACCAGGTAAACTGAGACCTGGCTTATAGGAGCCTGTGTTCTGACAGTGCCTCATTTTTATTCTCATAAAAACCCAACGAGAGAAAGACACTAAATATAAGCCGTTTAGGGAAAAAGACTCTAAGTTTCAGCAAGGTTGATAATTCACTCACAGCTACACAGCAAATGGAAGGCCTGGCTGGACACCCCCATGAGTGGGCTCAGAGCTGGTCAGATGCACATGAGATGGGGAATCAGACGAGAAAAGTCCATCTTGGACCCTGACACTTGGAACCTAAAACGAAGTACTTAATTGGTCAGCCAGGCTTGAAACCTCAGAAGGCCCCATTCCAGGCATTGCCCCCAGGACCCCAGAATGGTTCCAGAGTTTATCGGGCTCGTCCCTAGACCTGTCTCTGGAAGTTTGGCACTGGCTGTTCAGGAAGCAGGGAGGAAGGCCAAGCCCCTGGAGCTGCCCCAAGGAGGAGAGCAGTTGGGCCAGCCAGCCGGTGGGGCCGGGCTCCTTTGTTGCACACTGACAGGAAGGTGCCGCCACCACACACTTCAGCTGCCAGCTCACTGTGGTCACTCAATCCATCACCCAGGGTGGGGGCGGCAGGCCCCCAGACTCCTGGCGGCTAGGCCTGCAGTGTTGTTTTAGTCTGACTCGGGCTGTGAGATAAACGGGGCATGAACTGGCCCCTTGGCAGGGGGTCAGCCCCTTCTGCCCTCATTAAAATGCCAATCAAGAAGAGGAATGGAGAAAGCTGGTGAGCTCAGCCTCTCCCCAAGGGGCAGGATCCAGACTCCCTGGGAGAGAGCCAGCAGTACATTCCAGCGGGCCAGCCAGGCCAGCGGCCTGCATCTGGTTGCAACATTGCAAAGTTGAGGATGGTCTGTTCTGCATGGGGGTGGGGTTTGGGGCCAGTCCTTCAAAGCAGGGACCGCCCTGCCCTGGCCTGGTCTTAGGCTTATGGGGAGGTATCTGCTGCTGCTTGATAGCCACACTGGCGACATAGGTCGTCTGATTACCGCTTCTGAATCTCAAAGCACCTCCTGCTTCTTCTGATAGTTGATGGAGAAGCCACGGCCTTGTGGGTAGGGAGCCAGCGAGGGGCTGGGGACTGGCCACTGGGCTCAGGCGCATACCTGGTGATTTTGTTGTGGCACTGGGAATGCTGGGTTCACTAGTGTGCTGGAGAGGCTGGGTTTACCTCTCCTCTCCACATTCTCTGGAAGCCTCTCTCTGACCTGAGTCCTGTCTCCAGGGTAACCGGACAATAGCCAGCACCCTCGAGAGCTTTGGAAACATAACAGTGGAAGGTGCAGAGGCTAATGAAAGCACCATTACCTCTGTTCTGTCCGACAGAGACTCAGGTGCTGGCCTGGATGCAGTGTCCCTGAGAGCCTCCTTGGGGTCTGAATGCCACCCCATGGATTCTTGTGGGAAGTTTGACGTGAGCTCGACCCCTAGAGACCACACTGTCAGAAGCCTCTGGGATGAGGCTGGAGGAGGGGATGCTGTACTTCCCTATATATCCCACACAGTGGGTCTGCTCTCCCACTAAAGCAATCTAGGAAGATCCCCCAATATTAACCTTAGACCTCTCCGTGTAGGGGCACACACATACAGCCCCCCCATACACATGTACATCTATGCATGCAAGCCACACATACACATGAAAAGAATAAAAGGATGTTATGATTTTGAATTCCTTTCACATGCTAAGCAATAATAATAATAATAATTGCTACCATTGCTTGGGAATTTGTGACATTTTCAAGCACTGTCTGAAGCAAATCTTACCTGATTTAAGTCTCCTAACAATGCTGTTGAGATGAAGTTGTTCCACCCTGTTCTGTGGCTATGCAGAGTTGGGTTGCTAAGTAAAAACCCACACCTGTAGTAACTCCAACCTAAGTGTGGTTTATAACTCTCTCTTAAATCGGACGCCAGCTCCTGCCTGGCTGGCAGCCTTCCCCTAGTTAGTGTCGTGGGTCCAGGTTCTGGCCGCCTTGTGGCTCTGCTTTCTCCTGCCTTCCCCTGAAAGCACGTGGGATCCTCAGGCTGCTCTGTGGAGAATGGCCTGTGGGGAACAAGGTTTGGGACGTAGCCCACTTGCCTTCTGAGCAAATCTGCTCTTTGCCATGGGCCTAGCTGATTTCCATGATTTGTCTCATGTGATAGATGTGACTGGCTTCCACACATTGTATCAGTTGGGCACCTGACCCGGCTTCCTGTTAGTCTCAGCCAATGGGAGACAGTGACAGAAGGTCAGAGGGCATCAGGAGAGGTGAGAGCATTTGCTTGTCAAGAGAGATAGTCCTAATTTTCAACTTGATACAACCTACAGTCACCTGGGAGGAGAGTCTCAGTATAGGACTGTCTAGAACAGGTTGGCCTGTGGTATTCTGTGGGGGTTGTCTTGATTACATTAATTGATATCAGAAGAACCAGCATGTTGTAAGTGGCACAAATCCCTAGGTTTGGTCCCTGATCTGTGTAAAAATGGAGAAAATAAGATGAGTACTAAGCACACATACAAAAAGAGTTGTCAGTCAAATAAAGAAACACCCTATAGAATGTGAGAAAATACTTGCCAACTATAAATCTGGTCAAGCATCAGTCTCTAAATCATACGAAGAACGTAAGAAAATAAATATCAAGAAAACAAAGCAAAGCAAAACAATTCAAAATGGGCCACAGAATTGAACAACAACAAAAATATAGCTGGTTAAAAATCGTTTTTTTAAAAATGTTTAACATCATTGGCCATCAGAGAAATCAAATTGAAACCACATTGATATTCCTTCTCACCCCAGTCGGAACACCTATCATCAAGAAAACAAGTAACAACAAATGCTAGGACAGCCACCATGGAAACCAGTGGGGAGGGTTCTCAAAAAGTTAAAAATAGACCTTCCATATGACCCAGTCATGATACTTCTGGGCATGTCTCCCAAACACTCCAATCTTTCCAGGGAGAAACTTACTCATCAGGGTCATTACCGCTCTGCTTGCAATAGCTAGGGAATGGAATCAGCATAGATGTGCATGAGCCAATGTGTGGGAAAGGAAAATAAACACAATGGACTTTTATTTATCTATGGGGGAAAAAATGAAATCTCGGGAAAATAGATCATATATGAGATACCTTGGGTCCAGAAAGACAAATGTTGCAGGTTTTCCCTCAGATGTAGGTCCTAGTTCAAAATTTTAGATTTTTGTGTTAATGTGGAGTAACCGTACACCCAAGAAGCAAGAAAGGACTCTTGAGAGGGAAAGAGGCCTTAGGGGGAAGGGAATAATAGATCATATAATATGAAGATGGCAGGGTATGGGGTGAGGAGTGGAGTACTGAGAGTTAATGGTTTAATGACCAGGAACTGGGGTGTATGGGAGAGAAGAAGGTGAAGGTAGGTTAGTCAAAAGTAAGAATGCATGAGAAACCTCTATAGGAATCCATACTTTATTAAATCCATACTTTATTTAATAATTTAAAAATAGTTGGAGTTTCAACATAGAGTTCCTACATAGGGAAATAATGGTTCCCAAGAAGACATAGGTTCTTAAATGAAAATATCAGTATTAGGTGTGTTATAGCTCATTGGTTGAGGAGGCCCAGAAGCACTCATAAGGACATGGGCTGTTGTCAGAGCTCCTGGTTGTCCTCCACAGTTAGACAGTAAAACCCCATTGCTGAAGATACCATGTATTTTGCGGGTCATAGGGAAATCAAATTGGAATTGCCTTTAAAAGTTTCTCCCTGCCAGAGAGTAGGCACATCCTCTCTCACTGAGGCCAGACAGGGGAACCCTGTTGGAGAGCAGATACCACAGTCTGGATGGGGGGAGGGTCTTGGGGACAGGGCCTCGGGAGGAGGTGCAACATTTGATATAGATAAATAAATTTAAAAAACTGTTTCTCCCTGCTGGCTAGCTATTGAGGTTGCTGGGAGAGAAAAGCCATCAGTGGTGTCTTCAGCAGCCAATCCTGCATGGGACAGTACTGACCTGCCAGGATATTTTTAGATTCATCTGAGGCCTGCTCCACAGGAAGAAATTCATGTCTCATACCATTAACCTGGTCAAAAGCCAATGGCCTAGGAGGTCACTGGCTCTGGAGGAACCCTCTACTGCTGTGTTGTTGTTGTTGCTGTTGTTGTTGTTGTTGTTGTTATTGTTGTTGTTGTTTTGGACATGTTGTCAAACCACCTACTAAATAGTTACACTCACACTTACAGATTAGTAGTGCCTTCAACTTTGGCCAGGGACGTTCCCCTCCACTGTGGTCAGCAGTTAATGCAGATTCGCAAGTGGTCAGAGTGCTGAGAATATGGATCTGTTGAATGGTCAGCCCTGAAGATGTCATCTGTACTAATATCCTGAGGCTCAGGGAATATCCTGGAAGAGGGGTTGAAAGAATGTCAGAACTGGAGGGAGGGGGAAAGTGCTGCAGAAAGCAGTCTTCAGGACACGGCCAAGGCACTCACAAACATGCTGTAGCTGTGGTTTCCATCACAAGATCAAGTCAGTACAGTCAGGCAACATTCTAACCAACAGCGCCAATTGGACCTAGTAGGTTATTAACAAAGGAAGCCAGAGGACATGAACTCAGTGAGAGAAGATGTACCTGATCCTCGAGAGACTTGAGGGGGAGTGGGGAGGCCTGGGTGTGGGGGAGCATCCTCTCAGAGACAGAGGACAGGAGGTGTGGGATGAGGACTTGTGGGAGAGGAGACCAGGATGGGGGGGGCAGTGGCTGGATTATAAATAAGTAAAATAATTATAATCATAACAATACATATCCTAGCACTTGGGGAGCTAGAGACAGGCAGATCTCTGTGAGTTCAAGGTTACACTGTCTAAAAAACAACAGTAACAAAATAAGCAATAACATTTTTAAAACACCACAAAATAGTGAATAAAATGTTGTTAAATAAAAATGTTTTTTCTACTTTCCAAAATTTCATGACTATGCCACACATGTGTGGAGATCAGAGGACAATTTGTGGGAGTGAATTTCTGCTTTCACTATACAGGTCACCAGGCTTGGTGGTAAGTGCCTCTACCTGAGGGCCATCTTGCTGCCTTTGGAGATGCTTTATTTGAAGTTACAGAGGATAGGAAATGGGACAAAGAAAACACTGAAAGTAATAAAGGCCATTTCCCCAAATGGATGAAAGATACCAATCTACAGACTCAAGAGCTCAGTACATCCCAACTAGGATAATTGCCAGAATACCACACCTAGGCCATTATAGAAAACTGCTAAAATTCAGAGATAAAGCAAGCATGCTTAAAATTCACCCAGAGGGATCTGAGGAGCTGGCTCAGCTATTTAAATGCCCATCACACAAAAATGA